>NW_026094652.1:0-5665 GCF_024586455.1 Bactrocera neohumeralis | reverse complement strand
AAGATTGCAGAAATCTTCCAAATGCACTGCCGTTATGGCTTTATGTCAACTTCAGTAACATGAAAAAGGTTAATTAACTTAAATATGTTAAACTAATGATTTGAAGCAACTCAGTGTCGACAGCTAAGTGTGTATATGCAAGAAAATCGCGTTTATACCTAAATATAAGATTGCTGAATTCTTCCAAATGCACTGCCGTTATGGCTTTATGTCAACTTCGGTAAGATGAAGAAGGTTAATTAACTTAAATAAGTGAGATAAATGATTTGAAGCAGCTCAATGTCGATCGGTAGATGTTTATAGACAAGAAAAACGACTTTATACCTAAATATAAGATTGCTGAATTCTTCCAAATGCACTGCCGTTATGGATTTATGTCAACTTCAGTAAGATGAAGAAGGTTAATTAACTTAAATATGTTAAGGTAAATGATTTGAAGCAACTCAATGTCGATCGCTAGATGTGTATAGACAAGAAAATCGACTTTATACCTAAATATAAGATTGCGGAATTTTTCCAAATGCACTGCCGTTATGGCTTTATGTCAACTTCAGTAATATGAAGAAGGTTAATTAACTTAAATATGTGAAGTTAATGATTTGAAGCAACTCAATATCGATCGCTAAATGTGTACATACAAGAAAATCGACTTTATACCTAAATATAAGATTGCGGAAATCTTCCAAATGCACTGCCGTTATTGCTTTATGTCAACTTCAGTAAGATGAAGAGGTGAATTAACTTAAATATGTGAATTTGATGCTTTGAAGCAACTCAATATCGGTTGCTTAATGTGTATATACAAGAAAATCGACTTTATACCTAAATATAAGATTGCGGATTTTTTCCAAATGCACTGCCGTTATGGCTTTATGTCAACTTCAGTAAGATGAAGAAGGTTAATTAACTTAAATAAGTGAGGTAAATGATTTGAAGCAACTCAATATCGATCGCTAAATGTGAATATACAAGAAAATCGACTTTATACCTTAATATAAGATTGTGGAATCTTCCAAATGCACTGCCGTTATGGATTTATGTCAACTTCAGTAAGAAGAAGAAGGCTTAATTAACTTAAATAAGTGAAGTAATTAATTTGAAGCAACTCAATATCGATCGCTAAATGTGTATATACAAGAAAATCGACTTTATACCTAAATATAAGATTATGGAATTCTTCCAAATGCACTGCCGTTATGGATTTATGTCAACTTCAGCAAGATGAAAAAGGTTAATTAACTTAAATATGTGAAAGTAATGATTTAAAGCAACTCAATATCGTTTGCTAAAGTGTATATACAAGAAAATCGACTTTATACCTAAATATAAGATTGCGGAATTTTTCCAAATGCACTGCCGTTATGGCTTTATGTAAAATTCAGTAAGATGAAGAAGGTTAATTAACTTAAATATGTGAAGATAATGATTTGAAGCAACTCGATATCGGTTGTTAATGTGTATAGACAAGAAAATCGACTTTATACCTAAATATAAGATTGCTGAAATCTTCCAAATGCACTGCCGTTATGGCTTTATGTCAACTTCAGTAACATGAAAAAGGTTAATTAACTTAAATATGTGAAGTTAAATGATTTGAAGCAGCTCAATGTTGATCGCTAAATGTGAATATACAAGAAAATCGACTTTATACCTAAATATAAGATTGTGGAAATCTTCCAAATGCACTGCCGTTATAACTTTATATCAACTTCAGTAAGATGAAGAAGGTTAATTAACTTAAATATGTGAAGTAAATGATTTAAAGAAACTCAATATCGATTGCTAAATGTGTATATACAAGAATATCGGTTTTATACCTAAATATAAGATTGCGGAATTCTTCCAAATGCACTGCCGTTATGGTTTTATATCCACTTCAGTAAGATGAAGAAGGTTAATTAACTTAAATAGGTGAAGTAAATTATTTAAAGAAACTCAATATCGATTACTAAGTGTGTATATACAAGATTATCGACTTTATACCTAAATATAAGATTGTGGAAATCTTCCAAATGCACTGCCGTTATGGCTTTATATTCACTTCAGTAAGATGAAGAAGGTTAATTAACTTAAATATGTGAAGTTAATGATTTGAAGCAACTCAATATCGATTGCTAAATGTGTATAAACAAGAAAATCGACTTTATACCTAAATATAAGATTGCTGAATTCTTCCAAATGCACTGCCGTTATGGCTTTATGTCAACTTCAGTAAGATGAAGAAGGTTAATTAACTTAAATAAGTGAGATAAATGATTTGAAGCAACTCAATGTCGATCGCAAGATGTGTATAGACAAGAAAATCGACTTTATACCTAAATATAAGATTGCGGAATTTTTCCAAATGCACTGCCGTTATGGCTTTATGTCAACTTCAGTAAGATGAAAAAGGTTAATTAACTTAAATATGTGAAGTTAATGATTTGAAGCAACTCAATGTCGATTGCTAAATGTGTATATACAAGAAAATCGACTTTATACCTAAATATAAGATTGTGGAAATCTTCCAAATGCACTGCCGTTATGGCTTTATGTCAACTTCAGTAAGATGAAAAAGGTTAATTAACTTAAATAAGTGAAGTAAATGATTTGAAGCAACTCAATATCGGTTGCTAAAGTGTATATACAAGAAAATCGACTTTATACCTAAATATAAGATTGTCGAATTCTTCCAAATGCACTGCCGTTATGGCTTTGTGTTAACTTCATTAAGATGAAGAATGCTAACTAACTTCAATAAGTGAAGTTAATGATTTGAAGCAACTCAATATCTATAAATAAATGTGTATATACAAGAAAAATGACATTATACCTAAATATAAGATTGCGGAATTCTTCCAAATGCACTGCCGTTATGGATTTATGTCAACTTCAGCAAGATGAAAAGGCTAATTAACTTAAATATTTGATGTTAATGATTTGGAGCAACTCAATATCGATTGCTAAATGCGTATATAAAGAAAATCGACTTTATACCTAAATATAAGATTGCAGAAATCTTCCAAATGCACTGCCGCACTGCCGATTATGGATTTATGTCAACTTCAGCAAGATGAATTTATGTCAACTTCAGAAGATGTTAATTAAACTTAAATATGTGAAGTTAATGATTTAAAGCAACTCAATACCGACTGTAAAATGCCTATATACAAGAAAATCGACTTTATACCTGAATATAAGATTGTCGAAATCTTCCAAATGCACTGCCGTTATGGATTTATGTCAACTTCAGTAAGATGAAGAAGGTTAATTAACTTAAATATGTGAAGGAAATGATTTGAAGCAACTCAATATCGGTTGCTAAATGTGTATATACAAGAATATCGACTTTATACCTAAATATAAGAAGGTGCGGAATTCTTTCAAATGCACTGCCGTTATGGCTTTATGTCAACTTCAGTAAGACGAAGAAGGTTAATTAACTTAAATATGTGAATATAATGATTTGAAGCAACTCAATATCAATTGCTAAATGTGTATAGACAAGAAAATCGACTTTATACCTAAATATAAATTGCGGATTTTTTCCAAATGCACTGCCGTTATGGCTTTATGTCAACTTCAGTAATATGAAGAAGGTTAATTAACTTAAATATGTGAAGTTAATGATTTGAAGCAACTCAATATCGATTGCTCAATGCGTACATATAAGAAAATCGACTTTATACCTAAATATAAGATTGCGGAAATCTTCCAAATGCACTGCCGTTATGGATTTATGTCAACTTCAGCAAGATGAAAAAGGTTAAGTTAATGATTTGAAGCAACTAATATCGATTAAATATGTGAAGAATTAATGATTTGAAGCAACTCAATATCGATCGCTAAATGTGAATAATGATTTGAAACAACTCAATATCGATTGCTAAATGTGTATATACAAGAAAATCGACTTTATACCTCAATATAAGATTGTGGAAATCTTCCAAATGCACTGCCGTTATGGATTTATGTCAACTTCAGTAAGATGAAGAAGGTTAATTAACTTAAATATGTGAAGTTAATGATTTGAAGCAACTCTATATCGATTGCTAAATGTGTATAAACAAGAAAATCGACTTTATACCTAAATATAAGATTGTGAAATTCTTCCAAATGCACTGCCGTTATGGATTTATGTCAACTTCAGCAAGATGAAAAAGGTTAATTAACTTAAATATGTGAAGTTAATGACTTGAAGCAACTCAATATCGATCGCTAAATGTGAATATACAAGAAAATCGACTTTATACCTAAATATAAGATTGTCGAAGTTCTTCCAAATGCACTGCCGTTATGGATTTATGTCAACTTCAGTAAGATGAAGAAGGTTAATTAACTTAAATATGTGAAGTTAATGATTTGGAGCAACTCAATATCGATTGCTAAATGCGTATATACAAGAAAATCGACTTTATACCTTAATATAAGATTGTGGAATTCTTCCAAATGCACTGCCGTTATGGATTTATGTCAACTTCAGCAAGATGAAAAAGGTTAATTAACTTAAATATGTGAAGTTAATGATTTGAAGCAACTCAATATCGATTGCTAAATATGAATATACAAGAAAATCGATTTTATACCTAAATATAAGATTGTGGAATTCTTCCAAATGCACTGCCGTTATGGATTTATGTCAACTTCAGTAAGATGAAAAAGGTTAATTAACTTAAATAAGTGAAGTAAATGTTTTGAAGCAACTCAGTATCGGTTGCCTAATGTGTATATACAAGAAAATCGACTTTATACCTAAATATAAGATTGCGGAAATCTTCCAAATGCACTGCCGTTATGGCTTTATGTCAACTTCAGTAAGATGAAAAAGGTTAATTAACTTAAATAAGTGAGGTAAATGATTTGAAGCAACTCAATGTCGATCGCTAGATGTGTATAGACAAGAAAATCGACTTTATACCTAAATATAAGATTGCGGAAATCTTCCAAATGCACTGCCGTTATGGCTTTATGTCAACTTCAGTAACATGAAAAAGGTTAATTAACTTAAATATGTGAAGTTAATGATTTGAAGAAACTCGATATTGATTTCTAAATGTGTATATGCGAGGGAATCTTTTTTATATCAAAATATAAGATTGAGAAATTCTTCCAAATGCACTGCCGTTATGGTTTTATATACACTTCAGTAAGATGAAGAAGGTTAATTAACTTAAATAAGTGAAGTTAATGATTTGAAGCAACTCAATATCGGTTGCTTAAAGTGTATATACAAGAAAATCGACTTTATACCTAAATATAAGATTGTGAAATCTTCCAAATGCACTGCCGTTATGGCTTTATCTCCACTTCAGTAAGATGAAAAAGGTTAATTAACTTAAATATGATTACAAGTATATACAAGAAAATCGACTTTATACCTTAATATAAGATTGTGGAATTCTTCCAAATGCACTGCCGTTATGGATTTATGTCAACTTCAGCAAGATGAAAAAGGTTAATTAACTTAAATAAGTGAAGGAAATGATATGAAGAAACTCTATATCGTTTGCTGACTGTGTATATACAAGAATATCGACTTAATACCTAAATATAAGATTGTGGAAATCTTCCAAATGCACTGCCGTTATGGATTTATGTCAACTTCAGTAAGATGTAGAAGGTTAATTAACTTAAATATGTGAAGTTAATGATTTGAAGCAACTCAATATCGATCGCTAAATGAATA
>NW_026094651.1:0-3447 GCF_024586455.1 Bactrocera neohumeralis | reverse complement strand
TATCGACTGCTGAATGTGTATATTCAAGAAAATCGACTTTATACCTGAATATAAGATTGTCGAATTCTTTCAAATGCACTGCCGTTATGGCTTTATGTCAACTTCAGGGAGGTGAAGAAAGTTAATTAACTTAAAGATATTAAATGAATGATTTAAGGCAATTCAATATCGACTGCTAAATGTGTATATACAAGAAAATGGACTTTATACCTGAATATAAGATTGTCGAATTCTTCCAAATGCACTGCCGTTATGGCTTTATGTCAACTTCAGTATAGATGAAGAATATAAGGTTAAATTAACTTAAAGATGTTAAATTAATGATTTAAAGCAACTCAATATCGACTGCTAAATGTGTATATACAAGAAAATCGACTTTATACCTGAATATAAGATTGTCGAATTCTTCCAAATGCACGCCGTTATGGCTTTATGTCAATTTCAATAAGATGAAGAAGGAAAATGAATTAAAGATGTTAAATAAATGATTTAAAGCAACTCAATATCGATTGCTAAATGTGTATATACAAGAAAATCGACTTTTACCTGAATATAAGATAATCGAATTCTTCCAAATGCACTGCCGTTATGGCTTTATGTCAACTTCAGTAAGATGAAGAAGGTAAATTAACTTAAAGATGTTAAATTAATGATTTAAAGCAACTCAATATCGACTGCTTAATGTGTATATACAAGAAAATGGACTTTATACCTGAATATAAGATTGTCGAATTCTTCCAAATGCACTGCCGTTATGGCTTTATGTCAACTTCAATAAGATGAAGAAGGTAAATTAACTTAAAGATGTTAAATAAATGATTTAAAGCAACTCAATATCGACTGCTGAATGTGTATATACAAGAAAATCGACTTTATACCTGAATATAAGATTGTCGAATTCTTTCAAATGCACTGCCGTTATGGCTTTATGTCAACTTCAGGGAGGTGAAGAAAGTTAATTAACTTAAAGATATTAAATGAATGATTTAAGGCAATTCAATATCGACTGCTAAATGTGTATATACAAGAAAATGGACTTTATACATGAATATAAGATTGTCGAATTCTTCCAAATGCACTGCCGTTATGGCTTTATGTCAATTTCAATAAGATGAAGAAGGAAAATGAATTAAAGATGTTAAATGAATGATTTAAAGCAACTCAATATCGACTGCTTAATGTGTATATACAAGAAAATGGACTTTATACCTGAATATAAGATTGTCGAATTCTTCCAAATGCACGCCGTTATGGCTTTATGTCAATTTCAATAAGATGAAGAAGGAAAATGAATTAAAGATGTTAAATAAATGATTTAAAGCAACTCAATATCGATTGCTAAATGTGTATATACAAGAAAATCGACTTTTACCTGAATATAAGATTGTCGAATTCTTCCAAATGCACTGCCGTTATGGCTTTATGTCAACTTCAGTAAGATGAAGAAGGTAAATTAACTTAAAGATGTTAAATTAATGATTTAAAGCAACTCAATATCGACTGCTTAATGTGTATATACAAGAAAATGGACTTTATACCTGAATATAAGATTGTCGAATTCTTCCGAATGCACTGACTTTATGGCTTTATGTCAATTTCAATAAGATGAAGAAGGAAAATGAATTAAAGATGTTAAATAAATGATTTAAAGCAACTCAATATCGATTGCTAAATGTGTATATACAAGAAAATCGACTTTTTACCTGAATATGAGATAATCGAATTCTTCCAAATGCACTGCCGTTATGGCTTTATGTCAACTTCAGTAAGATGAAGAAGGTAAAATTAATTAAAGATGTTAAATAATGATTTAAAGCAACTCAATATCGACTGCTTAATGTGTATATACAAGAAAATGGACTTTATACCTGAATATAAGATTGTCGAATTCTTCCAAATGCACTGCCGTTATGGCTTTATGTCAACTTCAATAAGATGAAGAAGGTAAATTAACTTAAAGATGTTAAATAAATGATTTAAAGCAACTCAATATCGACTGCTAAATGTGTATATACAAGAAAATCGACTTTATACCTGAATATAAGATTGTCGAATTCTTCCAAATGCACTGCCGTTATGGCTTTATGTCAACTTCAATAAGATGAAGAAGGTTAATTAACTTAAAGATGTTAAATGAATGATTTAAAGCAACTCAATATCGACTGCTTAATGTGTATATACAAGAAAATGGACTTTATACCTGAATATAAGATTGTCGAATTCTTCCAAATGCACTGCCGTTATGGCTTTATGTCAACTTCAGTAAGATGAAGAAGGTAAATTAACTTAAAGATGTTAAATAAATGATTTAAAGCAACTCAATATCGACTGCTTAATGTGTATATACAAGAAAATGGACTTTATACCTGAATATAAGATTGTCGAATTCTTCCAAATGCACGCCGTTATGGCTTTATGTCAATTTCAATAAGATGAAGAAGGAAAATGAATTAAAGATGTTAAATAAATGATTTAAAGCAACTCAATATCGATTGCTAAATGTGTATATACAAGAAAATGACTTTATACCTGAATATAAGATTGTCGAATTCTTCCAAATGCACTGCCGTTATGGCTTTATGTCAACTTCAGTAAGATGAAGAAGGTAAATTAACTTAAAGATGTTAAATTAATGATTTAAAGCAACTCAATATCGACTGCTTAATGTGTATATACAAGAAAATCGACTTTATACCTGAATATAAGATTGTCGAATTCTTCCAAATGCACTGCCGTTATGGCTTTATGTCAACTTCAGTAAGATGAAGAAGGTTAATTAACTTAAAGATGTTAAATTAATGATTTAAAGCAACTCAATATCGACTGCTAAATGTGTATATACAAGAAAATCGACTTTATACCTGAATATAAGATTGTCGAATTCTTCCAAATGCACTGCCGTTATGGCTTTATGTCAACTTCAGTAAGATGAAGAAGGTTAGTTAACTTAAAGATGTTAAATTAATGATTTAAGGCAATTCAATATCGACTGCTAAATGTGTATATACAAGAAAATCGATTTATACCTGAATATAAGATTGTCGAATTCTCCCAAATGCACGCCGTTATGGCTTTATGTCAATTTCAATAAGATGAAGAAGGAAAATGAATTAAAGATGTTAAATAAATGAATTAAAGCAACTCAATATCGATTGCTAAATGTGTATATACAAGAAAATGGACTTTATACCTGAATATAAGATTGTCGAATTCTTCCAAATGCACTGCCGTTATGGCTCTGTGTCAACTTCAGTAAGATGAAAAAGGTAAATTACCTTAAAGATGTTAAAGTAATGATTTAAAGCAGCTCAATATCGACTGCTAAATGTGTATATACAAGAAAATCGATTTATACCTGAATATAAGCTTGTCGAATTCTCCCAAATGCTCTGCCGTTTTGGCTTTATGTCAACTTCGGTAAGACGAAAAATGGAAATTAACTTAAAG
>NW_026094650.1:0-9132 GCF_024586455.1 Bactrocera neohumeralis | reverse complement strand
TTTCCTAATATATTTTTTTAAACAAAAGTAAACGATTTTTAAAATTTATAAACTGGGGAGAGAAATCAGTTTCGTTATGCTGATTTTGTAATCCATATGTTATTATATCCCCGATTTTTTTTTTGGTTTTACAAACACCCGAAAATTTTAACTCCCTGTTAGTTTTTTCCCGGGGCCCGGAAAAATGATGAAAACTTTTTTTTTTAACCCAAAAAAAATTTTTGAAAATAAATTTTTTACGGAGAAAAAACATTATAAATTTTCCCCAAAAATTTTTAAAAAACAATCTTTTTTATTATTTTTTTTAAAAATTACAAATCTTTTTTGGTGTTTTAAGTTTTTTAAATCCCTTTTGGGGATATAAAAAAAAATCAGATCTTGGGAAAAAAAAAATTTAGGTTGGCTGGTGTCAATCCCGACGCCCACAATGAAATTTTCTAAGTTATCTTAAAAGAAAACAAAAAAATTGTTTAAATTTTTGGTGGGTAAAGTAATTTGCTTTTTTTAAAAACTAAAGTCTTAAATTTTGCTGTGGGGGGGATAAAATAGGGAAAAGCCCTTTAAAAAAATTTTGCGTTCTTCCCTTCCCAAATTGTTAAAAGGTTTTCGCAGTTTGCATTTATATTGAGACAAAACCCAGAAACAAACCAAGGAAAGAAAAATGCCAAGGTGGTCGGGTTAGGTTCGGTTATTCCCCCTTCGCGAAGGATAAGTGGGGGTAGTCGCAAACAGGCAGGCGTGGCGAAAAAAGAAAAAGTACCAATAAAAGCAAGGGAAAACCCGGATTGGAAAAATATTTTTTTAACGGGTTTTTCTTTAAACCGACCACCGGGCCCAAAGGAGTTTTTTAACCGGGGTGCATAAAATTAATTTTTGATAAAAATTTTTTATATTTTAAATTTTTGTCGTTGTTATTGTTGAAAAAATTTTCCCTGGCAATTTGAGAAATGGTGCGAGTTGGTAGCCCCCGGCCGGTTAAAAGGGGAGTTCCTTTTGCCCAACATCATAAACGTACTCCATACGCGTCTCTTTACCGCGGGTTAAGATTTTAAAAAATTTTCCCAAGGGGGACGATCAGGATTGTTCCAAAAAGATATTACTTTGGTTTTGTATATTAAATGTAAAATGTTTGGAATATTATTTTTTTATAAAAATTTTTAAAATCAGGGAAAAAATTTTGACCACCAAAAAAATTGTAAAAAAATTTATTAAAAAGTTTACTTTTTGCATAACCCCCGCATTTGAAAGGGTCCTTTGGGGGTTTTTTGTCGAAATTTAAATCTTTCAAACTGAGAATGGATCTAACGTTGAGAAATGCTCGATGAATATTCACCAAATTTTGGTTTTTCAAACTCATATTTTTATTCATTTGCTAAAGATATATAAAAATTTTTAAGTAAATCCCAATAATTTAGAGTTTTTGAAAAAATAGTAAAGGTTTTTGAGCGTTATGAACCCAAACTTAAGATTTCCTCAGGAAAAAATTAAATGGTTTTTTTCAAAAATTTAGTTTTGGGAAACCTGACAAAAGGGGTCGTTCTGGGGTTTCACCTTTTTTAAAACCCCAAACAAAAATATTGTTAATTGATTTTAAAACATTTTTTTTAAACAATAGCTGAAAGGGGTTTCCCCGGGGAAATATTTTTTTAAAGAAAAAAAAAACTCAATCTAAACGGGCGCGAAGAAAAAAAAATTTACGAATAAATAAAACAACAAAATACACCAGACCGCCAAACCCAACCTGCGAAGACAAGAGGAGGACAGCAACCCATATATGGAGACACTTACACCCACCCAAAAAACTTCATTCAAAGTGAGTCGTATCGATTCCTATTAGTATCTTAGCACCGTATATATGTATGTGCATGGAAGCCCATATTGGTAATACTAGTCTGGAAGTATTTGAAACGCATAAAAACAAAAAAAGAGATATAATGTGTATACACATTACAACACATAACATAAAATCAATCAGTTATAGATATTCCATATACATTAACATATATTACAAGCACATATATTAAACAGCGCAAAGTATAATGCACACCAATGGTGTCATCACATACATTTTGGTATATACTATTTTTTTGCGCTCTTCATATGCTATGGAAATACAATATTAAGCGGATTTTTATGTATAGATATACGAAGTGCATCTTTTGCGAATCCACCACAATTAAGGTGAATTTCTACAGACATTCCATTGCGCATGGGTCAACAGCTGTTTTCATCAATTTTGCTTCGCGCTACTTTTACCGTCGAAATACTTAAGCAGAATTAAAATTTCCATACATACATATATAAGTAAATAAATATTTATATTAACATATACTATCTTTCAAATTTATATCCATACTAGCTGACCCCGCAGCCGTTGTCCTGCGTGAAATTATGTGTTTTGAAATGAAAAAAAGTTGAAATGGTATTATTTCGAAAAGGATTTATTTTCGACTTTTCTACATTTTTTTAATGTAGCGCAGCTTAATAAACATAATTTTTTGATTTCTGTTCTGGTGCGTAAATATACAGAGAAGATGGGTTTTCAACTCGTCAACACGCCACATATATCTGGCCGTGTGAAAAACATAGCATTTCCCGATTTCCTTGTGTCCTGTTGATTGTCAACGCAAAGGCAATTTTCCCTGAAAATTGAATAGGTTTGAACTGAAATGGCTGTCCCTTGTACTCGATAACTGCGTCATAATTATTCGGGTTCCATTACATAGTTTCGGCGCATGAAGATTGCGAATCCTAATAATCACAGAACCTTGAGACGCAAATGATGCTGGGGCATACCAAGCCTCTCCGAAGAATTTGGAAATTCCACTGGATAATTTACGGTTTCGTCTTCCTTGTCAAGACGATCGATCGATTTATATGAGCGCAAACCTCCCGGAATTTGACTATGAATCTTCCAGTTTAAGTCATTAACATCGGTATTTTTAGCAGTTAAAATTGCGCGTGCACTCAAGCAATTGATGAGTTCATCTTCCGCTGAAGTGAATTGACAAAAGGGAGGTGAAATTGATTTCAAACCACTGGAAGTATTAACCGAAATTTGCCCATTTCCAATTCTTAGCGAATACAATGTAAAATGTCATCGGCAATATCATTTTTTCGTATCCCATAATTCACGCGAATTTGAAGGCTGATATGTCGAAATGATCTTCGCGAAAAGTATGCGAACTTCAGTGGCATGCGAAGTAACTATCGCATTGTCCTTCGTCTGTTTCCAGTGATTATCATGTTCCAGCAAATGCAACTGCTGGCATGCTTCTCAAAAAGTTGCACACACTGTACCATTCACAATACGCAATGACTTAAATGAAGTTGAACCGCGAGACTCACAACAGTCGGAAAACTTTCATGAATTGCAAAAGTAAATATCCTACAAAGAGCTTTATTGCAGTTCACATTTCGACCCATTTGATACTGCTGATCTCATATCGTTCAAGGCCAATAACCGCTGTGTTGCTTTCTTTGGTGACGTACTTGCAAACGTATTTGAACGATTCCACCAATCTGCAATATTCAACATTGGCATGAGTTTTGAATGTGAATTAGACAAAAGTGGCGAATATGGTACGATCCATGTGTTGTCAACTTCGATGTGTTGTTATTATGTTGTCGACATTCACGCCTCTAAATGCTAAATGTTCTGCCATTGTCGTCTGGTGAGCGACGCCGATACAGTGAATATCCATCATTTCCCATTTCCGTTTCCGAAAGAAAAGCACATGAGTAGTGTTTCGTGCATTTATTGTCAGACATACAAACCAAAGTGGGATTGTAAGGTTCGCAAAGTCCATGAACCATATTGGTTTTCAACACTTCGTATAATTCTGGGTCTATCTCTTCCATTTCCGCTGAAATGATTTCATCAATTTGATATGGTGTTATCACCATCCGCATCCAAAGAAGAATGTGTGCGCGCGGCAACACGCAACAGAATACATTCAGCATCTAACAGCACCATATATACCATAGGTTGCTTCAAGATAAAGACCGTCAAACATCGCAGCTATTGTATAAAAAGTCGTGCTGTGATATCGTTACGATCGCTAGCTGATTAACCGCGATCCATAATTCTGCACGTATGTCATCCCAGTTTGGGAGTACTTCTTTCCTTTCTTTGGGCTGCCATACGTTGATGGCAAAAAGAACGCCGACAAATATTAGCGCGACCTCTTCGTGGCTTTGTAACAAATTTCAATCAGTAATTGATCACTTCGTCTGAAACACACCTAAAGTTTTCACTGAATAATTTTCAATAATTTTTCCTTTGGATAGCCGGAATAAAAAAGCAAGCCACCGCAAATGAACGATTCAAATAATTTACAAATCAAAATATTGAAAAACAAAACAAACAAAAATTGAAAAAAAATGTGTATGAAAAATGTTACTTTTTGGAATTGTCCAATTTTCCGACTTCTCCTCATGAAAAGTATAAGGTATTTGTTTCTAAACCTTTCCCGATCCACAACAAACAACCTTTAAAAATTTCATCAACCGTTCTCTTAGTGTTACTAACAAACAAACATTCATTTTTATGTATGTACATATGTATGTATAAGTCCGCATATACATAATATATAAAGTCTAAACACAAACTGTATACCAACCGTTTGAACGCTAAATCTGAAAACGCGTATTTTATTACTCTTAACAGAAATTAAAGCTCTTATCGACGTGAAAGAGTTTTACGGTTCTCAAAATTTATCCGTTTGTTTTAAATCGAAAGAAAAAATTATATATATATACATATATTACCATTTTTCATCTATATGAACACAGATTCAAAGGTATCTAAATCTCATCAATTTCTGAAAATACCAAAAATGATTTCGGATGAAAAAAGTCCATGTACACCGGCAGAAGCTACACGCTCGAAGCAAGGTGCTACAAAACAAAAACGGGGTAAAGATATTTTGTACGCTAAATTTTTATCAGAGAGTGACAGCTTAATACGATACTGCACTCGATTCTCATCTTCGCCGATTCTAGATAACTCTGAAGGTACTAGAAATCAAGAATCAAAACCTTGACAATTTTTGGACACGTCTCCAAGCGGCCTATGACGCCATTGTAGAAACGGACGATTCGGATCTTCCGGAAAATTTCAAAACCTCGGCTTACTCCAAATATGAAAATTGTCTTGACCAACATGAGAAGACAAAAGCCATGGTCTCTGATCAATTAAAATTAACAAGGTCAATCGCACCAAACCCACAACACAGAGTAGAGCTACCACAAACACAGGCCCAAGAGGCAAGTTCAGTTATTCACCTCAAAGTGCCCGCTTGTGACACAGAAATTTTTCATGGGGGTTATGAACAATGGCCGTTCTTCAGGGACATGTTCACCGCCGTTTACATAAACCACCCAAAATTATCTAATGCACAAAAATTGTATCACCTCCGATACAAAACAAGAGGTCAAGCAGGCGTCATAGTAAAACAGTTCGCTCTTAATGACAACAATTTCAATTTAGCTTGGGATGCTTTAAAAGAACGATACGAGAATGAAAGAATATTGGTCGACAAACAAGTGACCATACTATTAATGAACTTACCAAAAATCCAGAAAGAAACAAGTGAAGAATTCATAAAACTTCAATCCACTGTTTCGAATTGCTTGTCGGTTCTATCGACACAGAATACTCCCACTGACAATTGAGACCCCATACTGGTAAACATATGCTCCGCGGCATTACCAGAAAAATCGTTGCTTTTGTGGGAGCAATCGCTCTCTTCGCGAAAAAAGTGCCCAACGTGGCAACAAATGAAAGATTTCCTAACTTCCCAATATGAAATTGCGGAAAGGGTAGATAAAAAAACTGGTCAGAACTAAAAACGTTCAACACGACCTAAATCGAAGCTTCATTAGGCCCCAAGCTTGTTCACTTCCGAACAAAACGAACATACGTCATGCGAACTATGCACAGGAGGGCATAAACTCAAATCTTGCGATAAGTTTAAAAAATTGAATATTAACGAAAGGAACAACTTTGTCAGATCAAAAAGACTCTGTACAAACTGTTAATGTACCACTCACACAATCTTAATAATTGCGAAAGCAAATTCAATTGCGTATATTGCCACAAAAGGCATAATTTAATGTTGCACTTCAATAATTTCCCAAACACACTAGCGCTTTCTCAAAAAGAGCCACGGGTTTAGTTGCAACCGCAACTCCCGAATCTCAAAATTCCGAAATATGCCAAGAAGCACCATGCTGCTCAAAGGCTTTAAAAACTCTAACGCTACTCAGCGAAAATCATAGTAGAGTACTACTACCCACAGCAGTCGTCTCCATCGAACATCGAGGAGAACTGTTTAAGCTCAGAGCCCTAATAGACCAAGGATCACAACGATCTTTCATAACGTCTAGGGCAGAAAATAGGCTAAATCTGCCAACAAAACAAGCCAACTTTGAAATTACGGGAATGGGCGAAAGAGTAGTTCAAAACTCTAACAAAATCTGTCCCATCACCATATTTTCCCAAAGTGGATATAAGAATACAAGCAGAAGCTATAGACTTACCGCAATTAACCAATATTTTACCAAGCTATCATATAAATAGCAAACATTGGGAAAAGGTTTCACACCTTAAGTTAGCAGATCCCAACTGCAACACCCCCGCTTAAATAGACCTTCTATTAGGCAGCGATCTCCTACCACAAATAATACTCGAAGGTATTGAGAAAATTTCAAACACGCTTTTGGCACAAAAGACTATTTTCGGTTGGATCCTAAGTGAACTAGTCACGGAACTAGTCACAACAATGACAACTCAAGTTGAGGAAATCTCAAACGAGTACCTTAATTCACAATTGTGAAAATTTTGGGAGATAGAAGAAATGGGGGATTCAATCACAACCCCCGAAGATCAGTATTGTGAAGACTTTTACAAAGCCACAACTACTAGATCAGATAATGGTCGGTATGTCGTACGACTACCACTAAAACAACAATTTCCAGACACGCTCGCCTTAGGTCACTCTCGCACCTCTGCCATACAGCAGTTTCTAAGTATGGAAAAAAACCTACTTTGAAAAGGTGAGCTTAAACAAGATTATGATGGTGTTTTGGAAGAATACCTCCATTTAGACCACATGAAGGAAGTAAGCTCATGCGAAAAAATCATAAAAGGCAAATATCACTCATTCTACTTGCCACATCATGCATTAGTGAAGCCTGACAAAAAAACCACATAGGTTAGAGTTGTTTTTAATGCCTCAAGATCCACTAGCTCGGGGAATTCCCTAAATGATATTCTATTTACGGGACCCACGCTCCAACCAGATTTAATGCTCCTCATATTAAATTGGCGTATATACAAATACGTCTTTAACGGGGACGTGGAGAAAATGTACAGACAAATAGTCGTACATAAAGACGATCAAGATTTTCAAAGAATTATTTTCCGAAAATCTCCCAATAGTCCACTACGCGACTTTAGATTGAAAACAGTTACCTTTGGTGTAAACTGTGCCCCATATCTAGCCATCCGTACACTTCACGAACTGGCAGAAGACACAAAGTCTGAGTTTCCACTGGCAACACAAGTCTTAAAAACACAAACGTATGTAGACGTTATCCTGTCTGGGAGCCACAGCCTCTCACAAGCCTACGAGTCCTTGTTACAAGTGATAAAGGCACTCAACACCGCAGGGTTTCCCAAAAAAAGATCACAGCTAATCACCCAAATATCTTAAAAAATATACCAAACGATAATTTGTTGGATACTAATTTACTCATATTCGAAAAGGAAAGTACCACAAAAACTCTGGGCATCCAATGGAATGCGATATCGGACCAGTTTTCATACACGACTGAGTCCATATCCGCATTATCCGCCATTACAAAACGCCAAATCCTCTCCTCTGTGGCAAAACTTTTTGACCCCGCAGGATGGCTTTCGCCAATTATGATACAAGCCAAAATCCTGATACAAGAATTATGGCTAGATGGTACTGACTGGGACGAGCAAGTTAATCACTTATTTACAAATATCATCACCTTGAATAAGAAAACTACCTTTTTTCCGTTTCTGACGAAGGTATCACCGTATGTTCTTATTAGAGCAAAAGGAAAAAATGGGTTTTTTCTGAAAATAAAAAGCACAATTTAATAGAATCGTAAAAGATCACTGTCGCAAAAGATGTACAAAAGAGGTCGAACGCGCCGATGTGGTTTCCTTGAGCGTGATGTCGAAAAAGAGGCCGGCCCGCTACCCGTTATTCCTTTTCTAGCTTTTTGGTGTGGGGTGTCGGTCAGCTACTAGATCTGCTGTAGCGGTGACATTGTGGATGTTGTGTGGGTAAATGTTGTGGAACGTGTGTGGTGAAATGATGAATGAGGTGTGTAGGTGTTGCGCTTTAAAAATAGGGCAGTGCTGCAAGCGGTGTGGGCGGCAACAAAGCGGGCATCGGGTTTGGAGCGGCTGCGAAGCCGCGGTCGTTGGTTGCCGGGCAGCAGTTCGTGCAACGGTTGGCGCAGAGGTTACAGTGGTGGTACGGGGCGCTGCTACGGGGGCAGCCCCAGTGCGCGGCACTGTGATAGCCGAACGTATAATTGGCGTTGGTGTAACCGGCCTATGGGCATCCATTATACCCTGTGTGGAAGAAGAGCAAATGTTTATAGATTTATCATTCATAGTTTGTTCCACAATATGTGGCACGAGTGGGCCGTCATTTTGGACGAGCTTCTAAATAATTAAGTTAAATTGTTTGATTATCGTTTATTTCGGCAGTTGTTTTAACGAGTTTTGACACCGTTTCGTTATTATCGGTAGTTGGTAAAAAACATAGTTTTACAAGCGGTCTAGTTAACGTTCCGGTTTGCGTACGAAGATCGACTACTGGAAACTGGGGCCATGAAAGTTTTTTTATACGGCCCCCCATTGGGGGGGAAAAATCATGTTAATTGGCACAACCCGTTGGCATTTTTTGATGTTTTCCCTCGATACCTCTTGAGGTCTTTTAAAAAGCTTTTTTTCCATCGGCGACGAAATTATGATGGGGAATTTAATTGTTCCCATCGATTTTTAGACAGCGATCCCCGCCTGGTCAGTAAAAAATGTGCCCCCGAGAAAGTCCCTGGGGAGGGTTTTAAGATCGAGGGGTTTCC
>NW_026094649.1:0-3577 GCF_024586455.1 Bactrocera neohumeralis | reverse complement strand
CGCCCTAGCGGCTAAAGTATTCGACGTAGGTGAGTCAAATAAATAGCATCGGTTAGATAATTTAAGGAGCTTTTAGAAAGGCCCTCAACCTCTTTTCTATCCCTACCAGCAGCCGGGCAATAGTGTTCACAAACAAATGTCGTGTTTTTAGAAAAATCACATTTTTGTTTCAACTTTGTAAACGCTCTAGCGGCTAAAGTATTCGACGTAGGTGGGTCAAATGGCACAAATGTAGTGTTTTGAGAAAAATCACATTTTTGTTTCAACTTTGTAAACGCTCTAGCGGCTAAAGTATTCGACGTAAGTGGGTCAAATAAACAGCATCGGTTAGATAATTTAAGGAGCTTTTAGAAAAGCCCTCAACTTATTCTCTATCCCTACCAGGAGCGTGGCAATAGTGTTCACAAACAAATGTAGTGTTTTGAGAAAAATCACATTTTTGTTTCAACTTTTTAAACGCTCTAGCGGCTGAAGTATTCGACGTAGGTGCGTCAAATAAAAGAGCATCGGATAATTTAAAATTTTAGAAAAGCCTCAACTTATTCTCTAGCATCGGATAAAATTTGTTTTGAAAAATCATGTTTTTGTTTCAAAAAACGCCTGGAAAAGCCTATTTTCTATTCCTAAATAGCATCAGTTAGATAATTTAATGATGTATCCCACAAAAATAGTGTTCAGTGTTTTTGAGAAAATCACATTTTTGTTTCAACTTTTAAACGCTCTAGCGGCTAAAGTATTCGACGTAGGTGGGTCAAATAAATAGCATCGTTTGGATAATTTAAGGAGCTTTTAAAAAAGCCTTCAACCGATTTTCTATTCCTACCAGGAGCCTGGCAAACAAATGTAGTGTTTTGAGAAAAATCACATTTTTGTTTCAACTTTGTAAACGCTCTAGCGGCTAAAGTATTCGACGTAGGTGGGTCAAATAAATAGCATCGGTTAGATAATTTAAGGAGCTTTTAGAAAAGCCCTCAACCTATTTTCTATTCCTACCAGGAGCGTGGCAATAGTGGTCACAAAAAAATGTAGTGTTTTGAGAAAAATCACATTTTGGTTTCAACTTTGTAAACGCTCTAGCGGCTAAAGTATTCGACGTAGGTGGGTCAAATAAACAGCATCGGTTAGATAATTTAAGAAGCTTTTAGAAAAGCCCCCAACCTATTTTCTCTCCCTACCAGGAGCGTGGCAATAGTGTTCAAAACAAATGTAGTGTTTTGAGAAAATCACATTTTTGTTTCAACTTTGTAAACGCTCTAGCGGCTAAAGTATTCGACGTAGGTGGGTCAAATAAATAACATCGGTTAGATAATTTAAAGAGCTTTTAGAAAAGCCCTCAACCTATTTTCTATCCCTACCAGGAGCGTGGCAATAGTGTTCACAACCAAATGTAGTGTTTTGAAAAAAATCACATTTTTGTTTCAACTTTGTAAACGCTCTAGCGGCTAAAGTATTCGACGTAGGTGGGTCAAATAAACAGCATCGATTAGATAATTTAAGGTGCTTTTAGAAAAGCCCTCAACTTATTCTCTATCCCTACCAGGAGCGTGGCAATAGTGTTCACAAACAAATGTAGTGTTTTGAGAAAAATCACATTTTGTTTCAACTTTGTAAACGCTCTAGCGGCTAAAGTATTCGACGTAGGTGGGTCAAATAAATAGCATCGGTTAGATAATTTAAGGAGCTTTTAGAAAAGCCCTCAACCTATTCTCTATCCCTACCAGGAGCGTGGCAATAGTGTTCACAAACAAATGTAGTGTTTTGAGAAAAATCACATTTTTGTTTCAACTTTGTAAACGCTCTAGCGGCTAAAGTATTCGACGTAGGTGGGTCAAATAAATAGCATCGGTTAGATAATTTAAAGAGCTTTTAGAAAAGCCCTCAACTTATTCTCTATCCCTACCAGGAGCGTGGCAATAGTGTTCAAAAACAAATGTAGTGTTTTGAGAAAAATCACATTTTGTTTCAACTTTGTAAACGCTCTAGCGGCTAAAGTATTCGACGTAGGTGGTCAAATAAATAGCATCGTTTAGATTATTAAAGAGCTTTTAGAAAAGCCCTCAACCTATTCTCTATCCCCTACCAGGAGCGTGGCAATAGTGTTCACAAACAAATGTAGTGTTTTGAGAAAAATCACATTTTTGTTTCAACTTTGTAAACGCTCTAGCGACTAAAGTGTTCGACGCAGGTGGGTCAAATAAATAGCATCGGTTAGATAATTTAAGGAGCTTTTAGAAAAGCCCTCAACCTATTTCTATCCCTACCAGGAGCGTGGCAATAGTGTTCACAAACAAATGTAGTTTTTTGAGAAAATCACATTTTGTTTCAACCTTCTAAACGCTCTAGCGGCTAAGGTATTCGACGTAGGTGGGTCAAATAAATAGCATCGGTTAGATAATTTAAGGAGCTTTTAGAAAAGCCCTCAACCTATTTTCTGTCCCTACCAGGAGCGTGGCAATAGTGTTCACAAACAAATGTAGTGTTTTGAGAAAAATCACATTTTTGTTTCAACTTTGTAAACGCTCTAGCGGCTAAAGTATTCGACGTAGGTGGGTCAAATAAATAGCATCGGTTAGATAATTTTAAGGATCTTTTAGAAAAGCCCTCAACCTATTTTCTATCCCTACCAGGAGCGTGGCAATAGTGTTCACAAACAAATGTAGTGTTTTGAGAAAAATCACATTTTTGTTTCAACTTTGTAAACGCTCTAGCGGCTAAAGTATTCGACGTAGGTGGGTCAAATAAATAGCATCGGTTAGATAATTTAAAGAGCTTTTAGAAAAGCCCTCAACCTATTCTCTATCCCTACCAGGAGCGTGGCAATAGTGTTCACAAACAAATGTAGTGTTTTGAGAAAAATCACATGTTTTTTTCAACTTTGTAAACGCTCTAGCGGCTAAAGTATTCGACGTAGGTGGGTCAAATAAATAGCATCGGTTAGATAATTTAAGGAGCTTTTAGAAAAGCCCTCAACCTGTTCTCTATCCCTACCAGGAGCGTGGCAATAGTGTTCACAAACAAATGTAGTGTTTTGAGAAAATCACATTTTTGTTTCAACTTTGTAAACGCTCTAGCGGCTAAAGTATTCGACGTAGGTGGGTCAAATAAATAACATCGGTTAGATAATTTAAAGAGCTTTTAGAAAACCCTCAACCTATTTTCTATCCCTACCAGGAGCGTGGCAATAGTGTTCACAAACAAATGTAGTGTTTTGAGAAAAATCACATTTTTGTTTCAACTTTGTAATCGCCCTAGCGGCTAAAGTATTCGACGTAGGTGGGTCAAATAAATAACATCGGTTAGATAATTTAAGAGCTTTTAGAAAAGCCCTCAACCTATTCTCTATCCCTACCAGGAGCGTGGCAATAGTGTTCACAAACAAATGTAGTTTTTTGAGAAAATCACATTTTTGTTTCAACTTTGTAAACGCCCTAGCGGCTAAAGTATTCGACGTAGGTGAGTCAAATAAATAACATCGGTTAGATAATTTAAGGAGCTTTTAGAAAAGCCCTCAACTTATTCTCTATCCCTACCAGGAGCGTGGCAATAGTGTTCGCAAACAAATGTAGTTTTTGAGAAA
>NW_026094648.1:0-6164 GCF_024586455.1 Bactrocera neohumeralis | reverse complement strand
TATATAAAACAACAAAAATTTTTGATTTTAAAAACCAAAAACAAAGTTTTTAAAATTTTTTTCCCCAAAGCATTTCCTTATTATTTATGAATCCCCAATAACGGAATAATTAAAGTTTTTTTAAATTTATAACGTGAATAAGTTAATTTAGCTTGAATTTGTGAAGTTAGTTTTTTCACGCTATTCTCATATCGATTGCTCAATGTGTATATACAAACAACAAGTAAATCGATTTAGAATCAATAGAAAAGATTCTGCAGTTTTTCGAAATGCAGTGCCGTTATTGCTTTATGAATACTCTAATAACGTGAATAAGTTAAATTAGCTTGAATTTGTGAAGTTAGTTTTTTCACGCTATTCTCATATCGATTGCTCAATGTGTATATACAAACAACAAGAAAATCGATTTTGAATCAATACAAAACAGCTTGAATTTGTGAAGTTAGTTTTTTCACGCTATTCTCATATCGATTGCTCAATGTGTATATACAAACAACAAGTAAATCGATTTAGAATCAATACATAAGATTCTGCAGTTTTTCCAAATGCAGTGCCGTTATTGCTTTATGAATACTCTAATAACGTGAAAAAGTTAAATTAGCTTGAATTTGTGAAGTTAGTTTTTTCACGCTATTCTCATATCGATTGCTCAATGTGTATATATATACAAACAACAAGAAAATCGATTTAGAATCAATACATAAGATTCTGCAGTTTTTCCAAATGCAGTGCCGTTATTGCTTTATGAATACTCTAATAACGTGAATAAGTTAAATTAGCTTGAATTTGTGAAGTGCGTTTTTTCACGCTATTCTCATATCGATTGCTCAATGTGTATATACAAACAACAAGAAAATCGATTTTGAACCAAAACATAAGATTCTGCAGTTTTTCCAAATGCAGTGCAGTTATTGCTTTGTGAATCCTCTAATAACGTGAAGGAAATAAATTGGCTTGAATTTGTGAAGTTAGTTTTTTCACACAAGTCTCATATCGATTGCTCAATGTGTATATACAAACAACAAGTAAATCGATTTAGAATCAATACATAAGATTCTGCAGTTTTTCCAAATGCAGTGCCGTTATTGCTTTATGAATACTCTAATAACGTGAAAAGTTAAATTAGCTTGAATTTGTGAAGTGCGTTTTTTCACGCTATTCTCTCATATCGATTGCTCAATGTGTATATACAAACAACAAGTAAATCGATTTAGAATCAATACATAAGATTCTGCAGTTTTTCCAAATGCAGTGCCGTTATTGCTTTATGAATACTCTAATAACGTGAAAAAGTTAAATTAGCTTGAATTTGTGAAGTTAGTTTTTTCACGCTATTCTCATATCGATTGCTCAATGTGTATATACAAACAACAAGTAAATCGATTTAGAATCAATACATAAGATTCTGCAGTTTTTCCAAATGCAGTGCAATAACGGCACTTTATGAAATCTATAATAACGTAAAAAGTTAAATTAGCTTGAATTTGTGAAGTTAGTTTTTTCACGCTATTCTCATATCGATTGCTCAATGTGTATATACAAACAACAAGAAAATCGATTTTGAACCAAACATAAGATTCTGCAGTTTTTCCAAATGCAGTGCCGTTATTGCTTTATGAATACTCTAATAACGTGAAAAAGTTAAATTAGCTTGAATTTGTGAAGTTTAGTTTTTTCACGCTATTCTCATATCGATTGCTCAATGTGTATATACAAACAACAAGTAAATCGATTTAGAATCAATACATAAGATTCTGCAGTTTTTCCAAATGCAGTGCCGTTATTGCTTTATGAATACTCTAATAACGTGAAAAAGTTAAATTAGCTTGAATTTGTGAAGTTAGTTTTTTCACGCTATTCTCATATCGATTGCTCAATGTGTATATACAAACAACAAGTACATCGATTTAGAATCAATTCATATATAATACGATTGCCCATTGTGTATATCCAAACAACAAAGAAATGCAGTGCCGTTATTGCTTCATGAGTACGCTTATAACGTGAAAAAGTTAAATTAGCTTGAATTTGTGAAGTTAATTTTTTCACGCTATTCTCATATCGATTGCTCAATGTGTATATACAAACAACAAGAAAATCGATTTTGAATCAATACATAAGGCTCTGCAGTTTTTCCAAATGCAGTGACGTCATTGGTTTATGAATACTCTAATAACGTGAATAAGTTAAATTAGCTTGAATTTGTGAAGTTAGTTTTTTCACGCTATTCTCATATCGATTGCTCAATGTGTATATACAAACAACAAGTAAATCGATTTAGAATCAATACATAAGATTCTGCAGTTTTTCCAAATGCAGTGCCGTTATTGCTTTATGAATACTCTAATAACGTGAAAAAGTTAAATTAGCTTGAATTTGTGAAGTTAGTTTTTTCACGCTATTCTCATATCGATTGCTCAATGTGTATATACAAACAACAAGAAAATCGATTTTGAACCAAAACATAAGATTCTGCAGTTTTTCCAAATGCAGTGCCGTTATTGCTTTATGAATACTCTAATAACGTGAAAAAGTTAAATTAGCTTGAATTTGTGAAGTTAGTTTTTTCACGCTATTCTCATATCGATTGCTCAATGTGTATATACAAACAACAAGAAAATCGATTTTGAACCAAAACATAAGATTCTGCAGTTTTTCCAAATGCCAGTGCCGTCATTGCTTTATGAATACTCTAATAACGTGAATAAGTTAAATTAGCTTGAATTTGTGAAGTTAGTTTTTTCACGCTATTCTCATATCGATTGCTCAATGTGTATATACAAACAACAAGTAAATCGATTTAGAATCAATACATAAGATTCTGCAGTTTTTCCAAATGCAGTGCCGTTATTGCTTTATGAATACTCTAATAACGTGAAAAAGTTAAATTAGCTTGAATTTGTGAAGTTAGTTTTTTCACGCTATTCTCATATCGATTGCTCAATGTGTATATACAAACAACAAGAAAATCGATTTTGAACCAAAACATAAGATTCTGCAGTTTTTCCAAATGCAGTGCCGTTATTGCTTTATGAATACTCTAATAACGTGAATAAGTTAAATTAGCTTGAATTTGTGAAGTTAGTTTTTTCACGCTATTCTCATATCGATTGCTCAATGTGTATATACAAACAACAAGTAAATCGATTTAGAATCAATACATAAGATTCTGCAGTTTTTCCAAATGCAGTGCCGTTATTGCTTTATGAATACTCTAATAACGTGAAAAAGTTAAATTAGCTTGAATTTGTGAAGTTAGTTTTTTCACGCTATTCTCATATCGATTGCTCAATGTGTATATACAAACAACAAGTAAATCGATTTAGAATCAATACATAAGATTCTGCAGTTTTTCCAAATGCAGTGCCGTCATTGCTTTATGAATACTCTAATAACGTGAAAAATTTAAATTAGCTTGAATTTGTGAAGTTAGTTTTTTCACGCTATTCTCATATCGATTGCTCAATGTGTATATACAAACAACAAGAAAATCGATTTTGAACCAAAACATAAGATTCTGCAGTTTTTCCAAATACAGTGCCGTTATTGCTTTATGAATACTCTAATAACGTGAAAAAGTTAAATTAGCTTGAATTTGTGAAGTTAGTTTTTTCACGCTATTCTCATATCGATTGCTCAATGTGTATATACAAACAACAACAAGAAAATCGATTTTGAATCAATACATAAGATTCTGCAGTTTTTCCAAATGCAGTGCCGTTATTGCTTTATGAATACTCTAATAACGTGAAAAATTGAAATTAGCTTGAATTTGTGAAGTTAGCTTTTTCACACTATTCTCATTTCGATTGCTCAATGTGTATATACAAACAACGAGTAAATCGATTTAGAACCAAAACATAAGATTCTGCAGTTTTTCCAAATGCAGTGCCGTCATTGTTTATGAATACTCTAATAACGTGAAAAAGTTAAATTAGCTTGAATTTGTGAAGTTAGTTTTTTCACGCTATTCTCATATCGATTGCTCAATGTGTATATACAAACAACAAGAAAATCGATTTTGAACCAAAACATAAGATTCTGCAGTTTTTCCAAATGCAGTGACGTCATTGGTTTATGAATACTCTAATAACGTGAATAAGTTAAATTAGCTTGAATTTGTGAAGTGCGTTTTTTCACGCTATTCTCATATCGATAACTTCTTCATGGTCAGGTAATGGAACGTCTGCTCCATCGTCATCGATTAGGGAATCGGGTTCTCCTTGTCCTGGTGTTGTGCGTTCACTGCCATTCAGCAGACTGGAGAAGTGTTCCCTCCATAATTTAAGTATGCTTTGGGCATTAGTGACTAGATCACCTTTGGGGTTCTACAAGAGTATGCGCCTGTCTTGAAACCTTCTGTAAGCCGCCGCATTTTTTCGTAGAATTTTCGAGCATTACCCCTGTCGGCCAGCTTATCGAGCTCTTCATACTCACGCATTTCGGCCTCTTTCTTCTTCTGTCTACAAATGCGTCTCGCTTCCCTCTTCAACTCTCGGTATCTATCCCATCCCGCACGTGTAGTTGTCGATCGTAACGTTGCGAGGTAGGTAGCCTGTTTTCTCTCCGCTGCGACACGGCACTCCTCGTCGTACCAGCTGTTATTTTGCACTTTCCGAAAACCAATGGTTTCGATTGCAGCTGTACGTAAGGAGTCCCACAGTTCGAAATGCCGTCCCACAGTTCCCTTATGCCGAGTGGTTGACGAGTGCTCTCAGAGAGCAGGAGTGCAAGCCGAGTAGAAAATCGCTTCTCGACGTCGAACCTTCCTTGTGTTTGTTGGCGTGCGTTTTTTGCTGCACAGAGGCGAGTGCGAATCTTAGCTGCAACAATATAGTGGACCGAGTCGATGTTAGGACCTCGGAGCGCACGCACATCCAAAACACTGAAGACGTGTCTTCCGTCTATCACAACATGATCGATCTGGTTGGTAGTTTTTCAATCCGGAGACAGCCAGGTAGCTTAATGAATCTTCTTATGCTGGAATCTAGTACTACAGATAACCATATTTCGGGCCCCGGCGAAGTCAATCAGCCTCAACCCATTTGGGGATGTTTCGTCGTGGAGGCTGAATTTACCGACCGTAGTGCCAAATATACCTTCTTTGCCCACCCTGGCGTTAAAGTCGCCAAGCCAGATTTTGACATCGTGGCGGGGGCAGCCTTCATAAGCGCGCTCCAAGCACTCATAGAAGGCATCTTTGGTCACATCGTCCTTCTCTTCCGTCGGGGCGTGGGCGCAGATCAGCGATATGTTGAAGAACCTCGCTTTGATGCGGATTGTGGTTAGACGTTCATTCACCGCAGTGAATGATAGTACTCGGCGACGGAGTCTCTCTCCTACCACGAATCCAACACCAAACTTGCGCTCCTTTATATGGCCACTGTAGTAAATGTCACACGGACCTACTCGTCTCTGTCCTTGTCCCGTCCATCGCATTTCTTGGACGGCGGTGATATCAGCCTTTGTTTGTACGAGGACATCAACCAGCTGGGCAGCGGTACCTTCCCAATTAAGGGACCGGACATTCCAGGTGCATGCCCTTAATTCGTAGTCCTTATTTCGTTTGCCATGGTCGTCATCAAAAGGGGGGTCTCTCATCCGAGGCTGCTGTTGGTTTTTCATTGGGGCGAGCTTTTTTACGTGGCGGGTCCCAAACCCAGCGCACAACCCTATGTAGGGGATGTTTCGCCTTCTCACTTTAGCTCGCCTTCGAACGGATGTTCTTAGGCTACCCAGAGGATACTTGGTCAAAGACCGGAAGTACTGAGCTGCTTGAGCCATGTGTAAAAGAATCGCTTCTGGCCACTCCCAAGTGAATGGCGATCAGAGAACTTTCCTCACTTGCGTGAACTTCTACACATGACTCCATCCTCCACTACTCTAATAACGTAAAAAATTTAAATTAGCTTGTATTTGTGAAGTGCGTTTTTTCACGCTATTCTCATATCGATTGCTCAATGTGTATATACAAACAACAAGAAAATCGATTTTGAACCAAAACATAAGATTCTGCAGTTTTTCCAAATGCAGTGCCGTCATTGCTTTATGAGTACGCTAATAACGTGAAAAATTTAAATTAGCTTGTATTTGTGAAGTACGTTTTTTCACGCTTTTCTCATATCGATTGCTCAATGTGTATATACAAACAACAAGAAAATCGA
>NW_026094647.1:0-5781 GCF_024586455.1 Bactrocera neohumeralis | reverse complement strand
TTTGGAAGAAATCGACCTCCTTATATTCAGGTATAAAGTCGATTTTCTTGTATATACACATTTAGCAGTCGATATTGAGTTGCTTCAAATCATTAGCATCAAACATTTAAGGTAATTAACTTTCTTCATCTTGCTGAAGTTGACATAACGCCATAACGGCAGTGCATTTGGAAGAATTCGACAATTTTGTATTCAGGTATAAAGTCGATTTTCTTGTATATACACATTTAGCAGTCGATATTGAGTTGCTTCAAATCATTAACATCAAATATTTAAGTTAATTAACCTTCTTCATTTTACTAAAGTTGATATTAAGCCATAACGGCAGTGCACTTGGAAGAATTCGACAATTTTATATTCAGGTATAAAGTCGATTTTCTTGTATATACACATTTAGCAGTCAATATTGAGTTGCTTCTAATCATTAGCATCAAATATTTAAGGTAATTAACTTTCTTCATCTTGCTGCAGTTGACATAAAGCCATAACGGCAGTGCATTTGGAAGAATTCGACAATTTTGTATTCAGGTATAAAGTCGATTTTCTTGTATATACACATTTAGCAGTCGATATTGAGTTGCTTCAAATCATTAACATCAAATATTTAAGTTAATTAACCTTCTTCATTTTACTGAAGTTGACATAAAGCCATAACTGCAGTGCATTTGGAAGGATTCGACAATCTTATATTCAGGTATAAAGTAGATTTTTTGTATATACACATTTAGCAGTCGATATTGAGTTGCATCAAATCATTAACATCAAATATTTACGATAATTTACCTTCTTCATCTTGCTGAAGTTGACATAAAGCCATAACGGCAGTGCATTTGGAAGAATTCGACAATCTTATATTCAGGTATGAAGTCGATTTTCTTGTATACACACACTTAGCAGTCGATATTGAGTTGCATCAAATCATTAACATCAAATATTTAAGTTAATTAACCTTCTTCATTTTACTAAAGTTGACATTAAGCCATAACGGCAGTGCATTTGGAAGAAGTCGACAATCTTATATTCAGGTATAAAGTAGATTTTCTTGTATATACACATTTAGCAGTCGATATTGAGTTGCATCAAATCATTAACATCAAATATTTGAGTTAATTAGCCTTCTTCATCTTCCTGAAGTTGACATAAAGCCATAACGGCAGTGCATTTGGAAGAATTCGACAATCTTATATTCAGGTATAAAGTAGATTTTCTTGTATATACACATTTAGCAGTCGATATTGAGTTGCATCAAATCATTAACATCAAATATTTGAGTTAATTAGCCTTCTTCATCTTCTGAAGTTGACATAAAGCCATAACGGCAGTGCATTTGGAGGAATTCGACAATCTTATATTCAGGTATAAAGTAGATTTTCTTGTATATACACATTTAGCAGTCGATATTGAGTTGCATCAAATCATTAACATCAAATATTTCAGTTAATTACCCTTCTTCATCTTCCTGAAGTTGACATAAAGCCATAACGGCAGTGCATTTGGAAGAATTCGACAATCTTATATTCAGGTATAAAGTCGATTTTCTTGTATATACACATTTAGCAGTCGATATTGAGTTGCTTCAAATCATTAACATCAAATATTTAAGTTAATTAACCTTCTTCATTTTACTAAAGTTGACATTAAGCCATAACGGCAGTGCATTTGGAAGAATTCGACAGTCTTATATTCAGGTATAAAGTCGATTTACTTGTATATACACATTTAGCAGTCGATATTGAGTTGCATCAAATCATTAACATCAAATATTTGAGTTAATTAGCCTTCCTCATCTTGCTGAAGTTGACATAAAGCCATAAAGGCAGTGCATTTGGAAGAATTCGACAATCTTATATTCAGGTATAAAGTAGATTTTCTTGTATATACACATTTAGCAGTCGATATTGAGTTGCATCAAATCATTAATCAAATATTTAAGTTAATTAACAATGCATTTGGAAGAATTCGACAATCTTATATTCAGGTATAAAGTCGATTTTCTTGTATATACACATTTAGCAGTCGATATTGAGTTGCTTCAAATCATTAACATCAAATATTTAAGTTAATTAACCTTCTTCATCTTGCTGAAGTTGACATAAAGCCATAACGGCAGTGCATTTGGAAGAATTCGACAATCTTATATTCAGGTATAAAGTAGATTTTCTTGTATATACACATTTAGCAGTCGATATTGAGTTGCATCAAATCATTAACATCAAATATTTAAGTTAATTAACCTTCTTCATCTTACTGAAGTTGACATAAAGCCATAACGGCAGTGCATTTGGAAGAATTCGACAATCTTATATTCAGGTATAAAGTCGATTTTCTTGTATATACACATTTAGCAGTCGATATTGAGTTGCATCAAATCATTAACATCAAATATTTAAGTTAATTAACCTTCTTCATCTTACTGAAGTTGACATAAAGCCATAACGGCAGTGCATTTGGAAGAATTCGACAATCTTATATTCAGGTATAAAGTAGATTTTCTTGTATATACACATTTAGCAGTCGATATTGAGTTGCTTTAAATCATTAATTTAACATAAAGTTAATTTACCTTCTTCAAAGTTGACATAAAGCCATAACGGCAGTGCATTTGGAAGAATTCGACAATTATATATTCAGGTATAAAGTAGATTTTCTTGTATATACACATTTAGTAGTCGATATTGAGTTGCATCAAATCATTAGCATCAAATATTTAAGGTAATTAACCTTCTTCATCTTGCTGAAGTTGACATAAAGTCATAACAGCAATGCATTTGGAAGAATTAGATAACCTTACATTCAGGTATAAAGTCGATTTTCTTGTATATGCACATTTGGTAGTCGATATTGAGTTGCATCAAATCATTAACATCAAATATTTAAGTTAATTAACCTTCTTCATTTTACTGAAGTTGACATAAAGCCATAACGGCAGTGCATTTGGAAGAATTCGACAATCTTATATTCAGGTATAAAGTCGATTTTCTTGTATATACACATTTAGCAGTCGATATTGAGTTGCTTCAAATCATTAACATCAAATATTTGAGTTAATTAGTTTCTTCATCTTCCTGAAGTTGACATAAAGCCATAACGGCAGTGCATTTGGAGGAATTCGACAATCTTATATTCAGGTATAAAGTCGATTTTCTTGTATATACACATTTAGCAGTCGATATTGAGTTGCTTCAAATCATTAAAATCAAATATTTAAGTTAATTAACCTTCTTCATTTTACTGAAGTTGATATAAAGCCATGACGGCAGTGCATTTGGAAGTATTAGACAATCTTACATTCAGGTATAAAATAGATTTTCTTGTATATACATATTTAGCAATCGATATTGATTTGCTTTAAATCATTAATGTAACTTATTTAAGTTAACTAGCCTCCTTCATCTTACCGAAGTTGACATAAAGCCATAACGGCAGTGCATTTGGAAGAATTCGACAATTTTATATTCAGGTATAAAGTCGATTTTCTTGTATATACACATTCAGCAGTCGATATTGAGTTGCTTTAAATCATTAACATCAAATATTTAAGTTAATTAACCTTCTTCATCTTGCTGAAGTTGACATAAAGCCATAACGGCAGTGCATTTGGAAGTATTAGACAATCTTACATTCAGGTATAAAGTAGATTTTCTTGTATATACATATTTAGCAATCGATATTGATTTGCTTTAAATCATTAATGTAACTTATTTAAGTTAACTAGCCTCCTTCATCTTACCGAAGTTGACATAAAGCCATAACGGCAGTGCATTTGGAAGAATTCGACAATTTTATATTCAGGTATAAAGTCGATTTTCTTGTATATACACATTTAGCAGTCGATATTGAGTTGCTTCAAATCATTAACATCAAATATTTAAGTTAATTAACCTTCTTCATCTTACTGAAGTTGACATAAAGCCATAACGGCAGTGCATTTGGAAGAATTCGACAATCTTATATTCAGGTATAAAGTCGATTTTCTTGTATATACACATTTAGCAGTCGATATTGAGTTGCTTCAAATCATTAATCAAATATTTTAGTTAATTAGCCTTCTTCATCTTGCTGAAGTTGACATAAAGCCATAACGGCAGTGCATTTGGAAGAATTCGACAATTTTATATTCAGGTATAAAGTAGATTTTCTTGTATATACACATTTAGCAGTCGATATTGAGTTGCATCAAATCATTAACATCAAATATTTGAGTTAATTAGCCTTCTTCATCTTCCTGAAGTTGACGTAAAGCCATAACGGCAGTGCATTTGGAAGAATTCGACCACCTTATATTCAGGTATAAAGTCGATTTTCTTGTATATACACATTTAGCAGTCAATATTGAGTTGCTTTAAATCATTAATATCAAATATTTAAGATAATTAACTTTCTTCATTTTAATGAAGTTGACATAAAGCCATAACGGCAGTGCATTTGGAAGAATTCGACAATCTTATATTCAGGTATAAAGTCGATTTTCTTGTATATACACATTTAGCAGTCGATATTGAGTTGCTTCAAATCATTAACATCAAATATTTAAGATAATTAACCTTCTTCATCTTGCTGAAGTTGACATAAAGCCATAACGGCAGTGCATTTGGAAGAATTCGACAATCTTATATTCAGGTATAAAGTCGATTTTCTTGTATATACACATTTAGCAGTCGATATTGAGTTGCTTTAAATCATTAATGAAACTTTTTTCAGTTAACTAGCCTCCTTCATCTTACCGAAGTTGACATAAAGCCATAACGGCAGTGCATTTGGAAGAATTCGACAATTTTATATTCAGGTATTAAGTCGATTTTCTTGTATATACACATTTAGCAGCCGATATTAAGTTGCTTCAAATAATTAACATCAAATATTTAAGTTAATTAACCTTCTTCATTTGACTGAAGTTGACATAAAGCCATAACGGCAGTGCATTTGGAAGAATTCGACAATCTTATATTCAGGTATAAAGTCGATTTTCTTGTATATACACATTTAGAAGTCGATATTGAGTACTTCAAATCATTAACATCAAATATTTAAGTTAATTAACCTTCTTCATCTTGCTGAAGTTGACATAAAGCCATAACGGCAGTGCGTTCGGAAGAATTAGACAATCAGGTATAAGGTAGATTTTCTTGTATATACATACATATTTAGCAATCGATATTGAATTTCTTCTAACCATTACCATCAAATATTTTAGACAATTAGCCTTCTTCATCTTACTTAAGGTGACATAAAGCCATAATGGCAGTGCATTTGGAAAAATTCGACAATCTTATATTCAGGTATAAAGTCGATTTTCTTGTATATACACATTTAGCAGTCGATATTGAGTTGCTTCAAATCATTAAACAAATATTTAAGTTAATTAACCTTCTTCATCTTACTGAAGTTGACATAAAGCCATAACGGCAGTGCATTTGGAGGAATTCGACAATCTTATATTCAGGTATAAAATCGATTTTCTTGTATATACACATTAAGTAGTCGATATTGAGTTGCTTTAAGTCATTAATTTGAGAAACTTAAGTTAACTAACCTTCTTCATCTTACCGAAGTTGACGTAAAGCCATAACGGCAGTGCATTTGGAAGAAATCGACCTCCTTATATTCAGGTATAAAGTCGATTTTCTTGTATATACACATTTAGCAGTCGATATTGAGTTGCTTCAAATCATTAGCATCAAACATTTAAGGTAATTAACTTTCTTCATCTTGCTGAAGTTGACATAACGCCATAACGGCAGTGCATTTGGAAGAATTCGACAATTTTGTATTCAGGTATAA
>NW_026094646.1:0-18553 GCF_024586455.1 Bactrocera neohumeralis | reverse complement strand
ACATCAAATAGTTAAGTTAGTTAGCCTTCTTCATCTTATCGATGTTGACATAAAGCCATAACGGCAGTGCATTTGGAAGAATTCGACAATCTTATGTTCAGGTATAAAGTCGATTTTCTTGTATATACACATATAGCAGTCGGTATTGAGTTGCTTTAAATCATTAGTTTAACATCTTTAAATTAACTAACCTTCTTCATCTTACCGAATTTGACATAAAGCCATAACGGCAGTGCATTTGGAAGAATTCGACAATTTTATATTCAGTTATAAAGTCGATTTTCTTGCATATACACATTTAGCAGTCGGTATTGAGTTGCTTCAAATCATTAACATCAAATATTTAAGTTAATTAGCCTTTTTCATTTTATCGTAGTTGACATAAAGCCATAACGGCAGTGCATTTGGAAGAATTCGACAATCTTATATTCAGGTATAAAGTCGATTTTCTTGTATATACACATTTAGCAGTCGATATTGAGTTGCTTCAAATCATTAACATCAAATATTTAAGTTAATTAGCCTTCTTCATCTTATCGGTGTTGACATAAAGCCATAACTGCAGTGCATTTGGAAGAATTCGACAATCTTATATTCAGGTATAAAGTCGATTTTCTTGTATATACACATTTAAATAATTGTTGCTTCAAATCATTACCATCAAATATTTAAGTTAGTTAGCATTTTTCATTTTATCGAAGTTGACATAAAGCCATAACTGCAGTGCATTTGGAAGAATTCGACAATCTTATATTCAGGTATAAAGTCGATTTTCTTGTATATACACATTTAGCAGACGGTATTGAGTTGCTTCAAATCACTAACATCAAATATTTAAGTTAATTAGCCTTTTTCATTTTATCGTAGTTGAATTAAAGCCATAACGGCAGTGCATCTGGAAGAATTCGACAATCTTATATTCAGGTATAAAGTCGATTTTCTTGTATAAACACATTTAGCAGTCGGTATTGAGTTGCTTCAACTCATTAACATCAAATATTTAAATTAATTAACTTTCTCCATCTTTCTGAGTTTGACATAAAGCCATATCGGCAGTGCATTGGGAAGAATTCGACAATCTTATGTTCAGGTATAAAGTCGATTTTATTGTATATACACATTTAGCAGTCGGTATTGGGTTGTTTCAAATCATTACCATCAAATATTTAAGTTAATTAGCCTTTTTCATTTTATCGAAGTTGACATAAAGCCATAACTGCAGTGCATTTGGAAGAATTCGACAATCTTATATTCAGGTATAAAGTCGATTTTCTTGTATATACACATTTAGCAGTCATAATTGAGTTGCTTCAAATCATTACCATCAAATATTTAAGTTAATTAGCCTTTCTCATTTTATCGAAGTTGACATAAAGCCATAACTGCAGTGCATTTGGAAGAATTCGACAATCTTATATTCAGGTATAAAGTCGATTTTCTTGTATATACACATTTAGCAGACGGTATTGAGTTGCTTCAAATCATTAACATCAAATATTTAAGTTAGTTAGCCTTCTTCATCTTATCGAAGTTGACATAAAGCCATAACGGCAGTGCATTTGGAAGAATTCGACAATCTTATATTCAGGTATAAAGTCGATTTTCTTGTATATACACATTAAGCAGTCGATATTGAGTTGCTTCAAATCATTACATTAAATATTTAAGTTAATTACCTTCTTCATCTTATCGAATTTGACATAAAGCCATAACGGCAGTGCATTTGGAAGAATTCGACAATCTTATATTCAGGTATAAAGTCGATTTTCTTGTATATACACATTTAGCAGTCGATATTGAGTTGCTTCAAATCATTAACATCAAATATTTAAGTTAATTAACCTTCTTCATCTTATCGAAGTTGACATAAAGCCATAACGGCAGTGCATTTGGAAGAATTCGACAATCTTATATTCAGGTATAAAGTCGATTTTCTTGTATATACACATTTAGCAGTCGGTATTGAGTTGCTTCAAATCATTAACATCAAATATTTAAGTTAATTAGCCTTCTTCATCTTATCGAAGTTGACATAAAGCCATAACGGCAGTGCATTTGGAAGAATTCGACAATCTTATATTCAGGTATAAAGTCGATTTTCTTGTATATACACATTTAGCAGTCGGTATTGAGTTGCTTCAAATCATTAACATCAAATATTTAAGTTAATTAACCTTCTTCATCTTATCGAAGTTGACATAAAGCCATAAAGGCAGTGCATTTGGAAGAATTCGACAATCTTATATTCAGGTATAAAGTCGGTTTTCTTGTATATACACATTCAGCAGTCGGTATTGAGTTATAAAGTCGATTTTCTTGTATATTCGACAATCATTCAGGTATAAAGTCATTTTCTTGTATATACACATTTAGCAGTCGGTATTGAGTTGCTTCAAATCATTAACATCAAATATTTAAGTTAATTAGCCTTCTTCTTCTTGCTGGAGTTGACATAAAGCCATAACGGCAGTGCATTTGGAAGAATTCGACAATCTTATATTCAGGTATAAAGTCGATTTTCTTGTATATACACATTTAGCAGTCGGATATTGAGTTGTTTTTCAAATCATTAACATCAAATATTTAAGTTAATTAGCCTTCTTCATCTTATCGAAGTTGACATAAAGCCATAACGGCAGTGCATTTGGAAGAATTCGACAATCTTATATTCAGGTATAAAGTCGATTTTCTTGTATATACACATTTAGCAGTCGGTATTGAGTTGCTTCAAATCATTATTATCAAGTATTTAAGTTAATTAGCCTTTTTCATTTTATCGTAGTTGACATAAAGCCATAACGGCAGTGCATTTGGAAGAATTCGACAATCTTATATTCAGGTATAAAGTCGATTTTCTTGTATATACACATTTAGCAGTCGATATTGAGTTGCTTCAAATCATTAACATCAAATATTTAAGTTAGTTAGCCTTCTTCATCTTTATCGAAGTTGACATAAAGCCATAACGGCAGTGCATTTGGAAGAATTCGACAATCTTATATTCAGGTATAAAGTCGATTTTCTTGTATATACACATTTAGCAGTCATATTGAGTTGCTTCAAATCATTACATCAAATATAAGTTAATTAGCCTTTTTCATTTTATCGAAGTTGACATAAAGCCATAACTGCAGTGCATTTGGAAGAATTCGACAATCTTATATTCAGGTATAAAGTCGATTTTCTTGTATATACACATTTAGCAGACGGTATTGAGTTGCTTCAAATCACTAACATCAAATATTTAAGTTAATTAGCCTTTTTCATTTTATCGTAGTTGAATTAAAGCCATAACGGCAGTGCATTTGGAAGAATTCGTCAATCATATATTCAGGTATAAATTTAATTTTCTTGAACATACACATTTAGCAGTCGGTATTGAGTTGCTTCAAATCATTAACATCAAATATTTAAATTAATTAACCTTCTCCATCTTGCTGAGTTTGACATAAAGCCATAACGGCAGTGCATTAGGAAGAATTCGACAATCTTATGTTCAGGTATAAAGTCGATTTTCTTGCATATACACATTTAGCAGTCGGTATTGAGTTGTTTCAAATCATTACCATCAAATATTTAAGTTAATTAGCCTTTTTCATTTTATCGAAGTTGACATAAAGCCATAACTGCAGTGCATTTGGAAGAATTCGACAATCTTATATTCAGGTATAAAGTCGATTTTCTTGTATATACACATTTAGCAGTCATAATTGAGTTGCTTCAAATCATTACCATCAAATATTTAAGTTAATTAGCCTTTCTCATTTTATCGAAGTTGACATAAAGCCATAACTGCAGTGCATTTGGAAGAATTCGACAATCTTATATTCAGGTATAAAGTCGATTTTCTTGTATATACACATTTAGCAGACGGTATTGAGTTGCTTCAAATCATTAACATAAAATATTTAAGTTAGTTAGCCTTCTTCATCTTATCGAAGTTGACATAAAGCCATAACGGCAGTGCATTTGGAAGAATTCGACAAACTTATATTCAGGTATAAAGTCGATTTTCTTGTATATACACATTTAACAGTCGATATTGAGTTGCTTTAAATCATTAGTTTAACATATTTTAATTAACTAACCTTCTTCATCTTACCGAATTTGAGTTGACATAAAGCCATAACGGCAGTGCATTTGGAAGAATTCGACAATCTTATATTAGGTATAAAGTCGATTTTCTTGTATATACACATTTAGCAGTCGATATTGAGTTGCTTTAAATCATTAACATCAAATATTTAAGTTAATTAGCCTTCTCCATCTTGCTGAATTTGACATAAAGCCATAACGGCAGTGCATTTGGAAGAATACGACAATCTTATATTCAGGATTAAACCCGATTTTCTTGTATATACACATTAAGCAGTCGGTATTGAGTTGTTTCAAATCATTAACATCAAATATTTAAGTTAATTAACTTTCTTCATCTTACTGAGTTTGACATAAAGCCATAACGGCAGTGCATTTGGAAGCATTCGACAATCTTATGTTCAGGTATAGAGTCGATTTTCTTGTATATACACATTTAGCAGTCGGTATTGAGTTGTTTCAAATCATTAACATCAAATATTTAAGTTAATTAGTCTTTTTCGTTTTATCGTAGTTGACATAAAGCCATAACGGCAGTGCATTTGGAAGAATTCGACAATCTTATATTTAGGTATAAAGTCGATTTTCTTGTATATGCACATTTAGCAGTCGATATTGAGTTGCTTTAATTCATTAATTTAACATATTTAAGTTAATTAACCTTCTTCATCTTATCGAAGTTGACATAAAGCCATAACGGCAGTGCATGTGGAAGAATTCTACAATCCTATATTCACACATAAAGTCGATTTTCTTGTATATGCACATGCAGCAGTCGGTATTGAGTTGCTTCAAATCATTAACATCAAATATTTAAGTTAATTAGCCTTCTTCATCTTGCTGAAGGTGACATAAAGCCATAACGGCAGTGCATTTGGAAGAATTCGACAATCTTATATTCAGGTATAAAGTCGATTTTCTTGTATATACACATTTAGCAGTCGGTATTGAGTTGCTTCAAATCATTAACATCAAATATTTAAGTTAATTAGCCTTCTTCATTTATACCGAAGTTGACATAAAGCCATAACGGCAGTGCATTTGGAAGAATTCGACAAATTATGTTGAGGTATAAAGTCGATTTTCTTGTATATACACACTGAGCAGTCGGTATTGAATTGCCGTAAATCATTATTTTACCAATATTTAAGTTAATTAACTTTCTTCATCTTACTGAGTTTGACATAAAGCCATAACGGCAGTGCATTTGGAAGAACACGACAATCTTATATTCAGGATTAGTGTCGATTTTCTTGTTTTTACACATTTAGCAGTCGGTATTGAGTTGCTTCAAATCATTACATCAAATATTTAAGTTAATTAGCCTTTCTTCATCTTATCGAAGTTGACATAAAGCCATAACGGCAGTGCATTTGGAAGAATTCGACAATCTTATATTCAGGTATAAAGTCGATTTTCTTGTATATACACATTTAGCAGTCGATATTGAGTTGCTTCAAATCATTAACATCAAATATTTAAGTTAGTTAGCCTTCTTCATCTTATCGAAGTTGACATAAAGCCATAACGGCAGTGCATTTGGAAGAATTCGACAATCTTATATTCAGGTATAAAGTCGATTTTCTTGTATATACACATTTAGCAGTCGATATTGAGTTGCTTTAAATCATTAGTTTAACATATATAAATTAACTAACCTTCTTCATCTTACCGAATTTGACATAAAGCCATAACGGCAGTGCATTTGGAAGAATTCGACAATTTATATTTAGTTATAAAGTCGATTTTCTTGCATATACACATTTAGCAGTCGGTATTGGGTTGTTTCAAATCATTAACATCAAATATTTAAGTTAATTAGTCTTTTTCGTTTTATCGTAGTTGACATAAAGCCATAACGGCAGTGCATTTGGAAGAATTCGACAATCTTATATTTAGGTATAAAGTCGATTTTCTTGTATATGCACATTCAGCAGTCGGTATTGAGTTTCTTCAAATCATTAACATCAAATATTTAAGTTAGTTAGCCTTCTTCATCTTATCGAAGTTGACATAAAGCCATAACGCCACTGCATTTGGAAGAATTCGACAATCTTATATTCAGGTATAAAGTCGATTTTCTTGTATATACACATTTAGCAGTCGGTATTGAGTTGCTTCAAATCATTAACATCAAATATTTAAGTTAATTAACCTTTCTTCATCTTATCGAAGTTGACATAAAGCCATAACGGCAGTGCATTTGGAAGAATTCGACAATCTTATATTCAGGTATAAAGTCGATTTTCTTGTATATACACATTTAGCAGTCGGTATTGAGTTGCTTCAAGTCATTAACATTAAATAGTTAAGTTAGTTCGCCTTCTTCATCTTATCGATGTTGACATAAAGCCATAACGGCAGTGCATTTGGAAGAATTCGACAATCTTCTGTTCTGGTATAAAGTCGATCTTCTTGTATAGCCACATTTAGCAGTCGGTATTGAGTTGCTTCAAATCATTAACATCAAATATTTAAGTTAATTAGCCTTCTTCATCTTATCGAATTTGACATAAAGCCATAACGGCAGTGCATTTGGAAGAATTCGACAATCTTATATTCAGGTATAAAGTCGATTTTCTTGTATATACACATTTAGCAGTCGGTATTGAGTTGCTTCAAATCATTATTATCAAGTATTTAAGTTAATTAGCCTTTTTCATTTTATCGTAGTTGACATAAAGCCATAACGGCAGTGCATTTGGAAGAATTCGACAATCTTATATTCAGGTATAAAGTCGATTTTCTTGTATATACACATTTAGCAGTCGATATTGAGTTGCTTCAAATCATTAACATCAAATATTTAAGTTAATTAGCCTTCTTCATATTATCGGTGTTGACATAAAGCCATAACTGCAGTGCATTTGGAAGAATTCGACAAACTTATATTCAGGTATAAAGTCGATTTTCTTGTATATACACATTTAGCAGTCATAATTGAGTTGCTTCAAATCATTACCATCAAATATTTAAGTTAATTAGCCTTTTCATTTTATCGAAGTTGACATAAAGCCATAACTGCAGTGCATTTGGAAGAATTCGACAATCTTATATTCAGGTATAAAGTCGATTTTCTTGTATATACACATTTAGCAGTCGGTATTGAGTTGCTTCAAATCATTATTATCAAGTATTTAAGTTAATTAGCCTTTTTCATTTTATCGTAGTTGACATAAAGCCATAACGGCAGTGCATTTGGAAGAATTCGACAATCTTATATTCAGGTATAAAGTCGATTTTCTTGTATATACACATTTAGCAGTCGGTATTGAGTTGCTTCAAATCATTAACATCAAATATTTAAGTTAATTAACCTTCTCCATCTTACTGAGTTTGACATAAAGCCATAACGGCAGTGAATTTGGAAGAATGTATATACACATTTAGCAGTCGATATTGAGTTGTTTCAAATCATTACCATCAAATATTTAAGTCAATTAGCCTTTTTCATTTTATCGAAGTTGACATAAAGCCATAACTGCAGTGCATTTGGAAGAATTCGACAATCTTATGTTCAGGTATAAAATCGATTTTATTGTATATACATATTTAGCAGTCGGTATTGGGTTGTTTCAAATCATTACCATCAAATATTTAAGTTAATTAGCCTTTCTCATTTTATCGAAGTTGACATAAAGCCATAACTGCAGTGCATTTGGAAGAATTCGACAATCTTATATTCAGGTATAAAGTCGATTTTCTTGTATATACACATTTAGCAGACGGTATTGAGTTGCTTCAAATCATTAACATCAAATATTTAAGTTAATTAGCCTTCTTCATCTTATCGAAGTTGACATAAAGCCATAACGGCAGTGCATTTGGAAGAATTCGACAATCTTATATTCAGGTATAAAGTCGATTTTCTTGTATATATACATTTAGCAGTCGATATTGAATTGCTTCAAATCATTAACATCAAATATTTAAGTTAATTAACCTTCTTCATCTTGCTGAATTTGACATAAAGCCATAACGGCAGTGCATTTGGAAGAATTCGACAATCTTATATTCAGGTATAAAGTCGATTTTCTTGTATATACACATTTAGCAGTCGATATTGAGTTGCTTCAAATCATTAACATCAAATATTTAAGTTAATTAACCTTCTCCATCTTGCTGAATTTGACATAAAGCCATAACGGCAGTGCATTTGGAAGAATTCGACAATCTTATATTCAGGTATAAAGTCGATTTTCTTGTATATACACATTTAGCAGTCGGTATTGAGTTGCTTCAAATCATTAACATCAAATATTTAAGTTAATTAGCCTTCTTCATCTTATCGAAGTTGACATAAAGCCATAACGGCAGTGCATTTGGAAGAATTCGACAATCTTATATTCAGGTATAAAGTCGATTTTCTTGTATATACACATTTAGCAGTCGATATTGAGTTGCTTCAAATCATTAACATCAAATATTTAAGTTAATTAGTCTTTTTCGTTTTATCGTAGTTGACATAAAGCCATAACGGCAGTGCATTTGGAAGAATTCGACAATCTTATATTTAGGTATAAAGTCGATTTTCTTGTATATGCACATTTAGCAGTCGATATTGAGTTGCTTTAATTCATTAATTTAACATATTTAAGTTAATTAACCTTCTTCATCTTATCGAAGTTGACATAAAGCCATAACGGCAGTGCATTTGGAAGAATTCGACAATCTTATATTCAGGTATAAAGTCGATTTTCTTGTATATACACATTTAGCAGTCGGTATTGAGTTGCTTCAAATCATTAACATCAAATATTAAAGTTAATAAGCCTTCTTCATCTTATCGGTGTTGACATAAAGCCATAACGGCAGTGCATTTGGAAGAATTCGACAATCTTATATTCAGGTATAAAGTCGATTTTCTTGTATATACACATTTAGCAGTCGGTATTGAGTTGCTTCAAATCATTAACATCAAAAATGTAGGTTTATTAGCCTTCTACATTTTATCGAAGTTGACATAAAGCCATAACTGCAGTGCATTTGGAAGAATTCGACAATCTTATATTCAGGTATAAAGTCGATTTTCTTGTATATACACATTTAGCAGTCGGTATTGAGTTGCTTCAAATCATTAACATCAAATATTTAAGTTAATTAACTTTCTTCATCTTATCGAAGTTGACATAAAGCCATAACGGCAGTGCATTTGGAAGAATTCGACAATCTTATATTCAGGTATAAAGTCGATTTTCTTGTATATACACATTTAGCAGTCGGTATTGAGTTGCTTCAAATCATTAAGATCAAATATTTAAATTAATTAACCTTCTCCATCTTGCTGAGTTTGACATAAAGCCATAACGGCAAGGCATTTGGAAGAATTCGACAATCTTATGCTCAGGTATAAAGTCGATTTTCGTGTTTATACACATTTAGCAGTCGATATTGAGTTGCTTCAAATCATTAACATCAAATATTTAAGTTAATTAGCCTTCTTCATCTTATCGAAGTTGACATAAAGCCATAACGGCAGTGCATTTGGAAGAATTCGACAATCTTATATTCAGGTATAAAGTCGATTTTCTTGTATATACACATTTAGCAGTCGATATTGAGTTGCTTCAAATCATTAACATCAAATATTTAAGTTAATTAACCTTCTTCATCTTATCGAAGTTGACATAAAGCCATAACGGCAGTGCATTTGGAAGAATTCGACAATCTTATATTCAGGTATAAAGTCGATTTTCTTGTATATACACATTTAGCAGTCGGTATTGAGTTGCTTCAAATCATTAACATCAAATATTTAAGTTAATTAGCCTTCTTCATCTTATCGAAGTTGACATAAGGCCATAACGGCAGTGCATTTGGAAGAATTCGACAATCTCATATTCAGGTATAAAGTCGATGTTCTTGTATAAACACATTTAGCAGTCGATATTGAGTTGCTTCAAATCATTAACATCAAATATTTAAGTTAATTAGCCTTCTTCATCTTATCGAAGTTGACATAAAGCCATAACGGCAGTGCATTTGGAAGAATTCGACAATCTTATATTCAGGTATAAAGTCGATTTTCTTGTATATACACATTTAGCAGTCGGTATTGAGTTGCTTCAAATCATTAACATCAAATATTTAAGTTAATTAGTCTTCTTCATCTTATGAAGTTGACATAAAGCCATAACGGCAGTGCATTTGGAAGAATTCGACAATCTTATATTCAGGTATAAAGTCGATTTTCTTGTATATACACATTTAGCAGTCGATATTGAGTTGCTTCAAATCATTAACATCAAATATTTAAGTTAATTAACCTTCTTCACCTTATCGAAGTTGACATAAAGCCATAACGGCAGTGCATTTGGAAGAATTCTACAATCTTATATTCAGGTATAAAATCGATTTTCTTGTATATACAAATTTAGCAGTTGGTATTGCGTTGCTTCAAATCATTAACGTCAAATATTTAAGTTAATTACCCTTCTTCATCTTATCGAATTTGACATAAAGCCATAACGGCAGTGCATTTGGAAGAATTCGACAATCTTATATTCAGGTATAAAGTCGATTCTCTTGTATATACACATTTAGCAGTCGATATTGAGTTGATATTGACATAAAGCCATTGCATTTGGAAGAATTCGACAATCTTATATTCAGGTATAAAGTCGATTTTCTTGTATTACACATTTACAGTCAAATATTTAAGTTAATTAACCTTCTTCATCTTATCGATATTGACATAAAACCATAACGGCAGTGCATTTGGAAGAATTCGACAATCTCATGTTCAGGTATAAAGTCGATTTTCTTGTATATGCGCATTAAGCAGTCGATATTGAGTTGCTTCAAATCATTAACATCAAATATTTAAGTTAGTTAGCCTTCTTCATCTTATCGATGTTGACATAAAGCCATAACGGCAGTGCATTTGGAAGAATTCGACAATCTTATATTCAGGTATAAAGTCGATTTTCTTGTATATACACATTTAGCAGTCGGTATTGAGTTGCTTCAAATCATTAACATCAAATATTTAAGTTAATTAGCCTTCTTCATCTTATCGAAGTTGACATAAAGCCATAACGGCAGTGCATTTGGAAGAATTCGACAATCTTATATTCAGGTATAAAGTCGATTTTCTTGTATATACACATTTAGCAGTCGGTATTGAGTTGCTTCAAATCATTAACATCAAATATTTAAGTTAATTAGCCTTCTTCATCTTATCGAAGTTGACATAAAGCCATAACGGCAGTGCATTTGGAAGAATTCGACAATCTTATATTCAGGTATAAAGTCGATTTTCTTGTATATACACATTTAGCAGTCGGTATTGAGTTGCTTTAAATCATTAACATCAAATATTTAAGTTAATTAGCCTTCTTCTTCTTGCTAATGTTGACATAAAGCCATAACGGCAGTGCATTTGGAAGAATTCGACAATCTTATATTCAGGTATAAAGTCGATTTTCTTGTATATACACATTTAGCAGTCGGTATTGAGTTGCTTCAAATCATTAACATCAAAAATGTAGGTTTATTAGCCTTCTACATTTTATCGAAGTTGACATAAAGCCATAACGGCAGTGCATTTGGAAGAATTCGACAATCTTATATTCAGGTATAAAGTCGATTTTCTTGTATATACACATTTAGCAGTCGGTATTGAGTTGCTTCAAATCATTAACATCAAATATTTAAGTTAATTAGCCTTCTTCATCTTATCGAAGTTGACATAAAGCCATAACGGCAGTGCATTTGGAAGAATTCGACAATCTTATATTCAGGTATAAAGTCGATTTTCTTGTATATACACATTTAGCAGTCGGTATTGAGTTGCTTCAAATCATTAACATCAAATATTTAAGTTAATTAGCCTTCTTCATCTTATCGAAGTTGACATAAAGCCATAACGGCAGTGCATTTGGAAGAATTCGACAATCTTATATTCAGGTATAAAGTCGATTTTCTTGTATATACACATTTAGCAGTCGGTATTGAGTTGCTTCAAATCATTAACATCAAAAATGTAGGTTTATTAGCCTTCTACATTTTATCGAAGTTGACATAAAGCCATAACGGCAGTGCATTTGGAAGAATTCGACAATCTTATATTCAGGTATAAAGTCGATTTTCTTGTATATACACATTTAGCAGTCGGTATTGAGTTGCTTCAAATCATTAACATCAAATATTTAAGTTAATTACCTTCTTCATCTTATCGAAGTTGACATAAAGCCATAACGGCAGTGCATTTGGAAGAATTCGACAATCTTATATTCAGGTATAAAGTCGATTTTCTTGTATATACACATTTAGCAGTCGGTATTGAGTTGCTTCAAATCATTAACATCAAATATTTAAGTTAATTAGCCTTCTTCATCTTATCGAAGTTGACATAAAGCCATAACGGCAGTGCATTTGGAAGAATTCGACAATCTTATATTCAGGTATAAAGTCGATTTTCTTGTATATACACATTTAGCAGTCGGTATTGAGTTGCTTTCAAATCATTAACATCAAATATTTAAGTTAATTAGCCTTCTTCATTTATCGTAGTTGACATAAAGCCATAACGGCAGTGCATTTGGAAGAATTCGACAATCTTATATTGAGGTATAAAGTCGATTTTCTTGTATATGCACATTTAGCAGTCGATATTGAGTTGCTTCAAATCATTAATTTAACTTATTTAAGTTAATTAACCTTCTTCATCTTATCGAAGTTGACATAAAGCCATAACGGCAGTGCATTTGGAAGAATTCGACAATCTTATATTCAGGTATAAAGTCGATTTTCTTGTATATACACATTTAGCAGTCGGTATTGAGTTGCTTCAAATCATTAACATCAAATATTTAAGTTAATTAACTTTCTTCATCTTATCGAAGTTGACATAAAGCCATAACGGCAGTGCATTTGGAAGAATTCGACAATCTTATATTCAGGTATAAAGTCGATTTTCTTGTATATACACATTTAGCAGTCGGTATTGAGTTGCTTCAAATCATTAACATCAAATATTTAAGTTAATTAGCCTTTTCATCTTATCGAAGTTGACATAAAGCCATAACGGCAGTGCATTTGGAAGAATTCGACAATCTTATATTCAGGTATAAAGTCGATTTTCTTGTATATACACATTTAGCAGTCGGTATTGAGTTGCTTCAAATCATTAACATCAAATATTTAAGTTAATTAGCCTTCTTCATCTTATCGAAGTTGACATAAAGCCATAACGGCAGTGCATTTGGAAGAATTCGACAATCTTATATTCAGGTATAAAGTCGATTTTCTTGTATATACACATTTAGCAGTCGGTATTGAGTTGCTTCAAATCATTAACATCAAATATTTAAGTTAATTAGCCTTTTTCATTTTATCGAAGTTGACATAAAGCCATAACTGCAGTGCATTTGGAAGAATTCGACAATCTTATATTCAGGTATAAAGTCGATTTTCTTGTATATACACATTTAGCAGTCGGTATTGAGTTGCTTCAAATCATTAACATCAAATATTTAAGTTAATTAGCCTTCTTCATCTTATCGAAGTTGACATAAAGCCATAACGGCAGTGCATTTGGAAGAATTCGACAATCTTATATTCAGGTATAAAGTCGATTTTCTTGTATATACACATTTAGCAGTCGGTATTGAGTTGCTTCAAATCATTAACATCAAATATTTAAGTTAATTAGCCTTTTTCATCTTATCGAAGTTGACATAAAGCCATAACGGCAGTGCATTTGGAAGAATTCGACAATCTTATATTCAGGTATAAAGTCGATTTTCTTGTATATACACATTTAGCAGTCATATTGAGTTGCTTCAAATCATTACCATCAAATATTTAAGTTAATTAGCCTTTCTCATTTTATCGAAGTTGACATAAAGCCATAACTGCAGTGCATTTGGAAGAATTCGACAATCTTATATTCAGGTATAAAGTCGATTTTCTTGTATATACACATTTAGCAGTCGGTATTGAGTTGCTTCAAATCATTAACATCAAATATTTAAGTTAGTTAGCCTTCTTCATCTTATCGAAGTTGACATAAAGCCATAACGGCAGTGCATTTGGAAGAATTCGACAATCTTATATTCAGGTATAAAGTCGATTTTCTTGTATATACACATTTAGCAGTCGATATTGAGTTGCTTCAAATCATTAACATCAAATATTTAAGTTAATTACCCTTCTTCATCTTATCGAATTTGACATAAAGCCATAACGGCAGTGCATTTGGAAGAATTCGACAATCTTATATTCAGGTATAAAGTCGATTTTCTTGTATATACACATTTAGCAGTCGGTATTGAGTTGCTTCAAATCATTAACATCAAATATTTAAGTTAATTAACTTTATTCATCTTACTGAGTTTGACATAAAGCCATAACTGCAGTGCATTTGGAAGAATTCGACAATCTTATATTCAGCTATAAAGTCGATTTTCTTGTATATACACAATTAACAGTCGGTATTGAGTTGTTTCAAATCATTAACATCAAATATTAAAGGTTGTTAGCCTTCTTCATTTTATCGAAGTTGACATAAAGCCATAACGGCAGTGCATTTGGAAGAATTCGACAATCTTATATTCAGGTATAAAGTCGATTTTCTTGTATATACACATTTAGCAGTCGATATTGAGTTGCTTTAAATCATTAACATCAAATATTTAAGTTAATTAACCTTCTTCATATTACCGAAGTTGACATAAAGCCATAACGGCAGTGCATTTGGAAGAATTCGACAATCTTATATTTAGGTATAAAGTCGATTTTCTTGTATATGCACATTTAGCAGTCGATATTGAGTTGCTTTAAATCATTAGTTTAACATATTTAAGTTAATTAACCTTCTTCATCTTACTGAAGTTGACATAAAGCCATAACGGCAGTGCATTTGGAAGAATTCGACAATCTTATATTTAGGTATAAAGTCGATTTTCTTGTATATGCACATTCAGCAGTCGATATTGAGTTGCTTTAAATCATTAGTTTAACATATTTAAGTTAATTAACCTTCTTCATTTTATCGAAGTTGACATAAAGCCATAACGGCAGTGCATTTGGAAGAATTCGACAATCTTATATTCAGGTATAAAGTCGATTTTCTTGTATATACACATTTAGCAGTCGGTATTGAGTTGCTTCAAATCATTAACATCAAATATTTAAGTTAATTAACATTCTCCATCTTGCTGAATTTGACATAAAGCCATAACGGCAGTGCATTTGGAAGAATTCGACAATCTTATGTTCAGGTATAAAGTCGATTTTCTTACATATATACACATTTAGCAGTCGATATTGTGTTGCTTTAAATCATTAACATCAAATATTTAAGTTAGTTAGCCTTCTTCATCTTATCGATGTTGACATAAAGCCATAACGGCAAGGCATTTGGAAGAATTCGACAATCTTATATTCAGGTATAAAGTCGATTTTCTTGTATATGCGCATTTAGCAGTAATAATTGAGTTGCTTCAAATCATTACCATCAAATATTTAAGTTAATTAGCCTTTCTCATTTTATCGAAGTTGACATAAAGCCATAACGGCAGTGCATTTGGAAGAATTCGACAATCTTATATTCAGGTATAAAGTCGATTTTCTTGTATATGCACATTTAGCAGTCGGTATTGAGTTGCTTCAAATCATTAACATCAAATATTTAAGTTAATTAGCCTTCTTCATCTTATCGAAGTTGACATAAAGCCATAACGGCAGTGCATTTGGAAGAATTCGACAATCTTATATTCAGGTATAAAGTCGATTTTCTTGTATATACACATTTAGCAGTCGATATTGAGTTGCTTTAAATCATTAGTTTAACATCAAATATTTAAATTAATTAGCCTTCTTAATCTTGCTGAATTTGACATAAAGCCATAACGGCAGTGCATTTGGAAGAATTCGACATACTTATCAGCCGACATTGTGTTACACATTTAGCAGTCGGTATTGAGTTGCTTCAAATCATTAACATCAAATATTTAAGTTAATTAGCCTTCTTCATCTTATCGGTGTTGACATAAAGCCATAACGGCAGTGCATTTGGAAGCATTCGACAATCTTATGTTCAGGTGTAAAGTCGATTTTATTGTATATACACATTTAGCAGTCGGTATTGAGTTGCTTCAAATCATTAACATCAAATATTTAAGTTAATTAGCTCTTTCATTTTACCGAAGTTGACATAAAGCCATAACTGCAGTGCATTTGGAAGAATTCGACAATCTTATGTTCAGGTATAAAGTCGATTTTCTTGTATATACACATTTAGCAGACGGTATTGAGTTGCTTCAAATCATTAACATCAAATATTTAAGTTAATTAACTTTATTCATCTTACTGAGTTTGACATAAAGCCATAACGGCAGTGCATTTGGAAGAATTCGACAATCTTATATTCAGGTATAAAGTCGATTTTCTTCTATATACATTTTCAGCAGTCGGTATTGAGTTGCTTCAAATCATTAACATCAAATATTTAAGTTAATTAACCTTCTTCATCTTGCTGAAGTTGACATAAAGCCATAACGGCAGTGCATTTGGAAGAATTCGACAATCTTATATTCAGGTATAAAGTCGATTTTCTTGTATATACACATTTAGCAGTCGGTATTGAGTTGTTTCAAATCATTAACATCAAATATTTAAGTTAATTAGCATTTTTCATTTTATCGAAGTTGACATAAAGCCATAACTGCAGTGCATTTGGAAGAATTCGACAATCTTATATTCAGGTATAAAGTCGATTTTCTTGTATATACACATTTAGCAGACGGTATTGAGTTGCTTCAAATCATTAACATCAAATATTTAAGTTAATTCACCTTCTTCATCTTGCTGAATTTGACATAAAGCCATAACGGCAGTGCATTTGGAAGAATTCGACAATCTTATATTCAGGTATAAAGTCGATTTTCTTGTATATGCGCATTAAGCAGTCGATATTGAGTTGCTTCAAATCATTAACATCAAATAGTTAAGTTAGTTAGCCTTCTTCATCTTATCGATGTTGACATAAAGCCATAACGGCAAGGCATTTGGAAGAATTCGACAATCTTATATTCAGGTATAAAGTCGATTTTCTTGTATATGCGCATTAAGCAGTCGATATTGAGTTGCTTCAAATCATTAACATCAAATATTTAAGTTAATTAGCTTTCTTCATCTTGCTGAATTTGACATAAAGCCATAACGGCAGTGCATTTGGAAGAATTCGACAATCTGATTTTCAGGTATAAAGTCGATTTTCTTGTATATACACATTTAGCAGTCGATATTGAGTTGCTTCAAATCATTAACATCAAATATTTAAGTTAATTAACCTTCTTCCCCATCTTGCTGAATTTGACATAAAGCCATAACGGCAGTGCATTTGGAAGAATTCGACAATCTCATATTCAGGTAAAAAGTCGATTTTCTTGTATATACACATTAAGCAGTCGGTATTGAGTTGTTTCAAATCATTAACATCAAATATTTAAGTTAATTAGTCTTTTTCGTTTTATCGTAGTTGACATAAAGCCATAACGGCAGTGCATTTGGAAGAATTCGACAATCTTATATTTAGGTATAAAGTCGATTTTCTTGTATATGCACATTTAGCAGTCGATATTGAGTTGCTTTAAATCATTAGTTTAACATATTTAAGTTAATTAACCTTCTTCATATTACCGAAGTTGACATAAAGCCATTACGGCAGCGCATTTGGAAGAATTCGACAATCTTATATTTAGGTATAAAGTCGATTTTCTTGTATATGCGCATTAAGCAGTCGATATTGAGTTGCTTCAAATCATTAACATCAAATATTTAAGTTAATTAGCCTTCTTCATCTTATCGAAGTTGACATAAAGCCATAACGGCAGTGCATTTGGAAGAATTCGACAATCTTATATTCAGGTATAAAGTCGATTTTCTTGTATATACACATTTAGCAGTCGGTATTGAGTTGCTTCAAATCATTAACATCAAATATTTAAGTTAGTTAGCCTTCTTCATCTTATCGATGTTGACATAAAGCCATAACGGCAGTGCATTTGGAAGAATTCGACAATCTTATATTCAGGTATAAAGTCGATTTTCTTGTATATACACATTTAGCAGTCGGTATTGAGTTGCTTCAAATCATTAACATCAAATATTTAAGTTAATTAACCTTCTTCATCTTATCGAATTTGACATAAAGCCATAACGGCAGTGCATTTGGAAGAATTCGACAATCTTATATTCAGGTATAAAGTCGATTTTCTTGTATATACACATTTAGCAGTCGGTATTGAGTTGTTTAAAGCCATAACTGGCAGTGCATTTGGAAGAATTCGACAATCTTATATTTAGGTATAAAGTCGATTTTCTTTTATATGCACATTTAGCAGTCGATATTGAGTTGTTTCAAATCATTAACATCAAATATTTATGTTAATTAGCATTCTTCATTTTATCGAAGTTGACATAAAGCCATAACGGCAGTGCATTTAAGAAT
>NW_026094645.1:0-11161 GCF_024586455.1 Bactrocera neohumeralis | reverse complement strand
CCTTCTTTACTTTACTGAAGTTGACATAAGGCTATAACGGCAGTGCATTTGGAAGAATTCGACAATCTTATATTTAGGTATAAAGTCGATTTTCTTGTATATTCACATTTGCAATCGATAGTAAGTTGCTTCAAATCATTATCTTAACATATTTAAGTTAATTAATCTTCTTTATCTTACTGAAGTTGACATAAATCCATAACGGCAGCGCATTTGGAAGAACTTCACAATCTTATATTTAGGTATAAAGTCGATTTTCTTGTATATTCACATTTGCAATCGATAGTAAGTTGCTTCAAATCATTATCTTAACATATTTAAGTTAATTAATCTTCTTTATCTTACTGAAGTTGACATAAAGCTATAACGGCAGTGCATTTGGAAGAATTCGACAATCTTATATTTAGGTATAAAGTCGATTTTCTTGTATATTCACATTTGCAATCGATAGTAAGTTGCTTCAAATCATTATCTTAACATATTTAAGTTAATTAACCTTCTTTATCTTACTGAAGTTGACATAAATCTATAACGGCAGTGCATTTGGAAGAATTCGACAATCTTATATTTAGGTATAAAGTCGATTTTCTTGTATATTCACATTTAGCAGTCGGTAGTGAGTTGCTTCAAATCATTAGTTTAACATATTTAAGCTCACTTACCTTCTTTATCTTACTGAAGTTGACATAAAGCTATAACGGCAGTGCATTTGGAAGAATTCGACAATCTTATATTTAGGTATAAAGTCGATTTTCTTGTATATACACATTTAGCAACCGTTATTAAGTTTTTTCAAATCATTTCCTCCACTTACTTAAGTTAATTAACCTTCTTTATCTTACTGAAGTGGATATAAAGCTATAACGGCAGTGCATTTGGAAGAATTCGACAATCTTATATTTAGGTATAAAGTCGATTTTCTTGTATATTCACATTTGCAATCGATAGTAAGTTGCTTCAAATCATTATCTTAACATATTTAAGTTAATTAACCTTCTTTATCTTTACTGAAGTTGACATAAAGCTATAACGGCAGTGCATTTGGAAGAATTCGACAATCTTATATTTAGGTATAAAGTCGATTTTCTTGTATATTCACATTTGCAATCGATATTGAGTTGCTTCAAATCATTATCTTAACATATTTTAAGTTAATTAACCTTTCTTTATCTTACTGAAGTTGACATAAAGCTATAACGGCAGTGCATTTGGAAGAATTCGACAATCTTATATTTAGGTATAAAGTCGATTTTCTTGTATATTCACATTTGCAATCGATAGTAAGTTGCTTCAAATCATTATCTTAACATATTTAAGTTAATTAACCTTCTTTATCTTACTGAAGTTTACATAAAGCCATAACGGCATAACGGCAGTGCATTTGGAAGAATTCCACAATCTTATATTTAGGTATAAGGTCGATTTTCTTGTCTAAACACATTAGGAGCCGATATTGAGTTGCTTCAAATCATTATCTTCACATATTTAAGTTAATTAACCTTCTTCATATTACTGAAGTTGACATAAAGCTATAACGGCAGTGCATTTGGAAAAATTCCGCAATCTTATATTTAGGTATAAAGTCGATTTTCTTGTCTATAAACATCTACCGATCGACATTGAGCTGCTTCAAATCATTTATCTCACTTATTTAAGTTAATTAACCTTTTTCATCTTACTGAAGTTGACATAAAGCTATAACGGCAGTGCATTTGGAAGAATTCCACAATCTTATATTTAGGTATAAAGTCGATATTCTTATAAATACACATTTAGCAATCGATATTGAGTTTCCTCAAATCATTTCCTTCACTTCTTTAAGTTAATTAACCTTCTTTATCTTACTGAAGTTGACATAAATCCATAACGGCAGTGCATTTGGAAGAATTCGACAATCTTATATTTAGGTATAAAGTCGATTTTCTTGTATATTCACATTTGCAATCATATTGAGTTGCTTCAAATCATTATCTTAACATATTTAAGTTAATTAACCTTCTTTATCTTACTGAAGTTGACATAAAGCCATAACGGCAGTGCATTTGGAAGAATTCGACAATCTTATATTTAGGTATAAAGTCGATTTTCTTGTATATTCACATTTGCAATCGATAGTAAGTTGCTTCAAATCATTATCTTAACATATTTAAGTTAATTAATCTTCTTTATCTTTACTGAAGTTGACATAAAGCTATAACGGCAGTGCATTTGGAAGAATTCGACAATCTTATATTTAGGTATAAAAAGTCGATTTTCTTGTATATTCACATTTGCAATCGATAGAGTTGCTTCAAATCATTATCTTAACATATTTAAGTTAATTAATCTTCTTTATCTTACTGAAGTTGACATAAAGGCTATAACGGCAGTGCATTTGGAAGAATTCGACAATCTTATATTTAGGTATAAAGTCGATTTTCTTGTATATTCACATTTGACAATCATATTGAGTTGCTTCAAATCATTATCTTAACATATTTAAGTTAATTAACCTTCTTTATCTTACTGAAGTTGACATAAAGCTATAACGGCAGTGCATTTGGAAGAATTCGACAATCTTATATTTAGGTATAAAGTCGATTTTCTTGTATATTCACATTTGCAATCGATATTGAGTTGCTTCAAATCATTATCTTAACATATTTAAGTTAATTAACCTTCCTTATCTTACTGAAGTTGACATAGAGCCATAACGGCAGTGCATTTGGAAGAATTCGACAATCTTATATTTAGGTATAAAGTCGATTTTCTTGTATATTCACATTTGACAATCACTATTGAGTTGCTTCAAATCATTATCTTAACATATTTAAGTTAATTAACCTTCTTTATCTTTACTGAAGTTGACATAAAGCCATAACGGCAGTGCATTTGGAAGAATTCGACAATCTTATATTTAGGTATAAAGTCGATTTTCTTGTATATTCACATTTGCAATCGATAGTAAGTTGCTTCAAATCATTATCTTAACATATTAAAGTTAATTAACCTTCTTTATCTTACTGAAGTTGACATAAAGCTATAACGGCAGTGCATTTGGAAGAATTCCACAATCTTATATTAAGGCATAAAGTCGATTTTCTTGTATATACACAATTAGCAATCGATATTAAGTTGCTTCAAATCAATTACTTCAACATATTTAAGTTAATTACTCTTCTTCATCTTACTGAAGTTGACATAAAGCTATAACGGCAGTGCATTTGGAAGAATTCGACAATCTTATGATCAGGTATAAAGTCGATTTTCTTGCATATACACTTTTACCAGACGGTAGTGAGTTGCTTCAAATCATTACTTTAACATATTTAAGTTAACTTACCTTCTTTATCTTACTGAAGTTGACATAAAGCTATAACGGCAGTGCATTTGGAAGAATTCGACAATCTTATATTTAGGTATAAAGTCGATTTTCTTGTATATTCACATTTGCAATCGATATTGAGTTGCTTCAAATCATTATCTTAACATATTTAAGTTAATTAATCTTCTTTATCTTACTGAAGTTGACATAAAGCTATAACGGCAGTGCATTTGGAAGAATTCGACAATCTTACATTCAGGTATAAAGTCGATTTTCTTGCACATACACATTTAGAAATCTATATCAAGTTGCTTCAAATCATTAGCTTAACATATTTAAGTTAATTAACCTTCCTCATCTTACTGAAGTTGACATAAAGCTATAACGGCAGTGCATTTGGAAGAATTCCACAATCTTATATTTAGGCATAAAGTCGATTTTCTTGTGTATTCACATTAGCAATCGATATTGAGATGATTCAAATCATTGGCTTCACATATTTAAGTTAATTAATCTTCTTTATCTTACTGAAGTTGACATAAAGCTATAACGGCAGTGCATTTGGAAGAATTCGACAATCTTATATTTAGGTATAAAGTCGATTTTCTTGTATATTCACATTTGCAATCGATATTGAGTTGCTTCAAATCATTATCTTAACATATTTAAGTTAATTAATTTCTTTATCTTACTGAAGTTGACATAAAGCCATAACGGCAGTGCATTTGGAAGAATTCGAAATCCTTATATTTAGGTATAAAGTCGATTTTCTTGTATATTCACATTTGCAATCGATAGTAAGTTGCTTCAAATCATTATCTTAACATATTTAAGTTAATTAATCTTCTTTATCTTACTGAAGTTGACATAAAGCTATAACGGCAGTGCATTTGGAAGAATTCGACAATCTTATATTTAGGTATAAAGTCGATTTTCTTGTATATTCACATTTGCAATCATATTGAGTTGCTTCAAATCATTATCTTAACATATTTAAGTTAATTAATCTTCTTTATCTTACTGAAGTTGACATAAATCTATAACGGCAGTGCATTTGGAAGAATTCGACAATCTTATATTTAGGTATAAAGTCGATTTTCTTGTATATTCACATTTGCAATCATATTGAGTTGCTTCAAATCATTATCTTAACATATTTAAGTTAATTAACTTCTTTATCTTTACTGAAGTTGACATAAAAGCTATAACGGCAGTGCATTTGGAAGAATTCCACAATCCTATAATAAGGCATAAAGTCGATTTTCTTGTATATTCACATTTGCAATCGATAGTTGAGTTGCTTCAAATCATTATTTTAACATGTTTAAGTTAATTAACCTTCTTTATCTTACTGAAGTTGACATAAAGCTATAACGGCAGTGCATTTGGAAAAATTCCACAATCTTTTATTTTGATATAAATTCGATTTTCTTGTATACACACACTTAGCAATCGATATTAAGTTGCTTCAAATCATTTACACACTTATTTAAGTTAATTAACATCCTTCATCTTCCTGAAGTGGACATAAAGCTATAACGGCAGTGCATTTGGAAGAATTCGACAATCTTATATTTAGGTATAAAGTCGATTTTCTTGTATATTCACATTTGACAATCACTATTGAGTTGCTTCAAATCATTATCTTAACATATTTAAGTTAATTAACATCTTCTTCATCTTACTGAAGTTGACATAAAGCTATAACGGCAGTGCATTTGGAAGAATTCGTAAATCTTAAATTCAGGTATAAAGTCGATTTTCTTGTATACACATATTTAACAGTCGATAATGAGTTTCTTAAAAACATTTACTTAACTTACTTAAGTTAATTAACCTTCTTAATCTTACTGAAGTAGACATAACGCTATAACGGCAGTGCATTTGGAAGAATTCGACAATCTTATATTTAGGTATAAAGTCGATTTTCTTGTATATTCACATTTGCAATCACTATTGAGTTGCTTCAAATCATTATCTTAACATATTAAAGTTAATATTAACCCTCATCATCTGACTCAAGTTGACATAAGACTATAACGGCAGTGCATTTGGAAAAAATTCCATAATTATACATTTAGGTATAAAACCGACTTTCTTGCATATACACATTTAGAAATCCATGTCAAGTTACCTCAAATCATTAGCTTAACATATTTAAGTTAATTAACCTTCTTTATCTTACTGAAGTTGACATAAAGCCATAACGGCAGTGCATTTGGAAGAATTCGACAATCTTATATTTAGGTATAAAGTCGATTTTCTTGTATATTCACATTTGCAATCACTATTGAGTTGCTTCAAATCATTATCTTAACATTTAAGTTAATTAATCTTCTTTATCTTACTGAAGTTGTCATAAAGCCTATAACGGCAGTGCATTTGGAAAATTCCAGAGTTTTACATTTAGGTATACAACCGATTTTCTTGCATGTACACATTTAGAAATCCATATCAAGTTACCTCAAATCATTAGCTTAACATATTTAAGTTAATTTACCTTCTTCATCTTACTGAAGTTGACATAAAGCTATAACGGCAGTGCATTTGGAAGAATTCGACAATCTTATGATCAGGTATAAAGTCGATTTTCTTGTATTTACACATTTAGCAGTCGACATTGAGTTGCTTCAAATCATTAGTTTAACATATTTAAGCTCACTTACCTTCTTTATCTTACTGAAGTTGACATAACGCTATAACGGCAGTGCATTTGGAAGAATTCGACAATCTTATATTTAGGTATAAAGTCGATTTTCTTGTATATTCACATTTGACAATCACTATTGAGTTGCTTCAAATCATTATCTTAACATATTTAAGTTAATTAACCTTCTTTATCTTTACTGAAGTTGACATAAAGGCTATAACGGCAGTGCATTTGGAAGAATTCGACAATCTTATATTTAGGTATAAAGTCGATTTTCTTGTATATACGCTTTTGCAATCGATATTGTGTATTTACTTAACATATTTAAGTTAATTAACTTTCTTCATCTTACTAAGTTGACATAAATCTATAACGGCAGTGCATTTGGAAGAATTCGACAATCTTATATTTAGGTATAAAGTCGATTTTCTTGTATATTCACATTTGCAATCGATAGTAAGTTGCTTCAAATCATTATCTTAACATATTTAAGTTAATTAACTTCTTTTATCTTACTGAAGTTGACATAAAGGCTATAACGGCAGTGCATTTGGAAGAATTCGACAATCTTATATTTAGGTATAAAGTCGGGTTTCTTGTATATTCACATTTGCAATCGATATTGAGATGATTCAAATCATTGGCTTCACATATTTAAATTAATTAACTTTCTTCATCTTACTGAAGTTGACATAAAGCTATAACGGCAGTGCATTTGGAAAGAATTCCACAATTTTACATTTAGGTATAAAACCGATTTTCTTGCATGTACACATTTAGAAATCTATATCAAGTTGCTTCAAATCATTATTTTAACATATTTAAGTTAATTTACCTTCTTCATCTTACTGAAGTTGACATAAAGCTATAACGGCAGTGCATTTGGAAGAATTCCACAATCTTATATTAAGGTATAAAGTCGATTTTCTTGTATATACACATTTAGCAATCGATATTGAGTTGCTACAAATCATTAATTTAACATATTTAAGTTAATTAACCTTTTTCATCTTACTGAAGTTGACATAAAGCCATAACGGCAGTGCATTTGGAAGAATTCGACAATCTTATATTTATAAAGTCGATTTTCTTGTATATTCACATTTGACAATCGATATTTGCTTCAAATCATTATCTTAACATATTTAAAGATAATTAACCTTCTTTACTTATTACATAAAGCTTAACGGTGCAGTGCATTTGGAAAATTCTTTCAGACAATCTTATATTTAGGTATATTTGGAAGAATTCGACAATCTTATTTATTTAGGTATAAAGTCGATATTTCTTGTACATACACATTTAGCAATCGATATTGCGTTGCTTCAAATCATTAACTTAACATATTTAAGTTAATTAACATTTTTCAACTTATTGAAGTGAACATAAAGCATAACGGCAGTGCATTTGGAAGAATTCGAAGAATTCGAAAGTCTTAAAGTCGATTTTCTTGTTATTCAAGGCAAATATAAAGTCGATTTTTGTTATTTCACATTTGACATAAATATAACGAGTTGCTTTGGAAAATCATTATCTTAACATATTTTAAGTTAATTAACCTTCTTTATCTTACCCAAGCTGACATAAAGCCATAACGGCAGTGCATTTGGAAGAATTCGACAATCTTATGTTCAGGTATAAATTCGATTTTCTTGTATATACACATTTAGCAATCGATATTGACTTGCTTCAAATCATTAGCTTTAACATATTTAAGTTAATTAACCTTCTTTATCTTACTGAAGTTGACATAAAGCCATAACGGCAGTGCATTTGGAAGAATTCCACAATCTTATATTGAAGTGTAAAGTCGATTTTCTTGTATATTCACATTTTGCAATCGATATTGAGTTGCTCTAAATCATTAATTTAACATATTTAAGTTAATTAACCTTCTTTATCTTACCGAAGTTGACATAAAGCTATAACGGCAGTGCATTTGGAAGAATTCCACAATCCTATATTAAGGTATAAAGTCGATTTTCTTGTATATTCACATTTTGCAATCGATATTGAGTTGCTTCAAATCATAAGATTAACATATTGAAGTTCTTTTACCTTCTTCATCTTACTGAAGTAGACATAACGCTATAACGGCAGTGCATTTGGAAGAATTCCACAATCCTATATTAAGGTATAAAGTCGATTTTCTTGTATATTCACATTTGACAAACCATATTGAGTTGCTTCAAATCATTATCTTAACATATTAAAGTTAATTAACCTTCTTTATCTTACTGAAGTGGATATAAAGCCTAAACGGCAGTGCATTTGGAAGAATTCCACAATCTTATATTTAGGTATAAAGTCGATTTTCTTGTATATACACATTTAGCAGTCGATATTGAGTTGCTTCAAATCATTATCTTAACATATTAAAGTTAATTAACCTTCTTTATCTTACTGAAGTTGACATAAAGCTATAACGGCAGCAGTGCATTTGGAAGAATTCGACAATCTTATATTTAGGTATAAAGTCGATTTTCTTGTATATTCACATTTGCAATCACTATTGAGTTGCTTCAAATCATTATCTTAACATATTTAAGTTAATTAACTTCTTTATCTTACTGAAGTTGACATAAAGCCATAACGGCAGTGCATTTGGAAGAATTCCACAATCTTATATTTAGGTATAAGTCGATTTTCTTGTATATTCACATTTAGCAGTCGATATTGAGTTGCTCTAAATCATTAATTTAACATATTTAAGTTAATTTACCTTCTTCATCTTACTGAAGTTGACATAAAGCTATAACGGCAGTGCATTTGGAAAAAATTCCATTACTTTACATTTAGGTATAAAACCGATTTTCTTGCATGTACACATTTAGAAATCTATATCAAGTTGCTTCAAATCATTATCTTAACATATTAATGCTAATTAGCTTTCTTCTTTCTACTGGAGTTGACATAAAGCCAAAACGTCAGTGCGTGTGGAAGAATTCGACAATCTTATATTTAGGTATAAAGTCGATTTTCTTGTATATTCACATTTGACAATCACTATTGAGTTGCTTCAAATCATTATCTTAACATATTAAAGTTAATTAACCTTCTTTATCTTACTGAAGTTGACATAAAGCCTTAACGGCAGTGCATCTTGAGAAATTCCGCATTCTTATATTTAGGTATAGAACCAATTTTCTCTCATATACACATTTGACAATCGATATTGAGTTGCTTCAAATGATTAGTTTAACATATTTAAGTTAATTAATCTTCTTTATCTTACTGAAGTTGACATAAAGCTAAACGGCAGTGCATTTGGAAGAATTCGACAATCTTATATTTAGGTATAAAGTCGATTTTCTTGTATATTCACATTTGACAATCATATTGAGTTGCTTCAAATCATTATCTTAACATATTTAAGTTAATTAACCTTCTTTTATCTTACTGAAGTTGACATAAAGCCATAACGAGAGTGCATTTGGAAGAATTCGACAATCTTATATTTAGGTATAAAGTCGATTTTCTTGTATGTACACACTAAGCTGTCAATATTAAGTTGCTACAAATCATTAACTTAACATATTTAAGTTAATTAACCTTTTTCATCTTACTGAAGTTGACATAAGGCCATAACGGCAGTGCATTTGGAAGAATTTGATAATCCTATATTTAGGTATAAAGTCGATTTTCTTTGTATATTCACATTTGCAATCGATAGTAAGTTGATTAAAGTCTTTCATCTTACCGAAGTTGACATATTTGGGAAGAATCCTAAATATTAAACTTTAACATCAAATCGATAAAAAGGGGCTTCAAATCATCTTGCCTTTATTTAACGAATAAAGCCATAACGGCAGTGCATTTGAAAGAATTCGACAATCTTATATTCAGGCATAAAGTCGATTTTCTTGTATATTCACATTTAGCAGTCGATATTGAGTTGCTTCAAATCATTATTGTCAAACATTTAAGTTAAATAGCTTCCTCCATCTTACTGAAGTTGACATAAAGCCATAACGGCAGTGCATTTGAAAGAATTCCACAATCCTATATTAGGTATAAGGTCGATTTTCTTGTATATACACATTTAGCAATCGATATTGAGTTGCTTCAAATCATTGTCTTTTAACATATTTGGGTTTTCTTAATCTTTACTGAAGCTAACTGATAACGGCAGTGCATTTGGAAGAATTAACGACAATCATATATTTAGGTATAAATTGATTTTTATATTTGGGTATAAAGTCGCAATCAATGAATATTGAGTTGTTCAAATCATTCCTCTTAACATATTTAAGTTCTCTTACCTCTTAATCTTACTGAAGTGACATAAAAACTATAATGGCAGTGCATTTGGAAGAATTCGACCGCTGCTCCTATTTTAAAGTACAAAGTCGATTTTCTTTGTATATTCACATTTAGGCAATCAAATATTGATTTCTTTAAATCATTATGTTAACATATTTAAATTAACTCTTTACCTTCCTGGAAGTGAAATGTAAACGATAACGGCAGTGCATTTGGAAGAATTTACAATCTTATATTTAGGTATAAAGTGGAATTTTCTATATATTCACATTAGCCAATCACTATTGAGCAAAGCCAAGTCATATTTTAACATACTTGGTTAGTTAATCTTTCTTACACTACTGAAGTTGACATAAGTTTATAACGGCAATGCATTGGAAGAATTTAATAATTCGAGAGTATTTAGGTTTAAAGTCGATTTTCTTGTATATTTACATTTGCCAAAATATATAATTTTTCAAACATTATCAAATATTTTTAAATTAATTTTCTTTTTAATGAAGGAATAAATTAAAAATTTTGAAAACTAAAATTTTTTTAGGTATAAAGCGTTTTTTTGTATTTAAATTTTTAAAACGAATTTTTTCAAAAATTTTTTTTAAATATTTGATTAAAACCTTTTTTATCTTACTGAAGGAAAAATTAAAAATTTTTATTTAAGTTTCAAATTTTTATTTAGGTATAAACGATTTTCTGTATATTAAATTTTTTAACGATAAAAGTTGTTAAACCTTTTCAAATATTTTTTAAATTAACTTTTTTTATCTTACTGGTTTATAAGGTAAACGAGGTTTTAAGAATTGGAAACTTTATTTGGAAAAAGGGTTTTTCTTTAATTAAAAAATTTATTGAGTTGCTTAAATTTATTTAACATTTTTGGAATTAACCTTTTTACCCGAGGTTGCATAAAATAAGGCATGATTTGGAAAAAATGACAATTTATA
>NW_026094644.1:0-7999 GCF_024586455.1 Bactrocera neohumeralis | reverse complement strand
GATTTAAAACTGTGAAAAGGGGTTTATCAGGTATCCGTTTTTTGCCCTTTTCCCCACACACAAAAAATTCAGTGGAATGTCTAGTACGAAGAAGGTTGGGAGAGTCTCAAGACATTTTATTTCACCTAAAGGGGCGGTGCCACGCCCTTCGTCCAATTTTTGATATTACCTCATTATAGCTTTATCAAACTATTTTGGGAACGCGTTGTTTTTTTTATCAAGGAACACGCATACTACAAGTAAATTGCATCAAGATATCTCAATTTTGACTAAAGTTACAGCTTGAACGGATGGACGGACAGACGATCGGACAGACAGGCTCATAACCATTTGTATACACATAAACATACATATAAATATCTCTTCGTACCGAAAATTAACGTAAGAAACTTTGCCTTTAAGCAAGTCAGTTTGGAAAGCTTCTGTTAATCTAGTCTTGCTAAAAATATTTTCATAAATGAATTAAGTTAATTATGAATTCATCTGGTATAATTAAACTTTTAAAATCTATATCCAATATTCCAGTTTCCCACTAATATTAATTAAGCAACCTGTATCGATAAATTATTAAGATAATTTTTTTCAGACAAGAAGGAATCGGAATAGGTGCGAAGAGAAGCATAACTGCGTTTTGTTGCTGGATTTAATCTAAGGTCACAATAATTTTATTTTGCGCTCTCAATATTTTTGTTTGAACTGCAGCCGCACTAACACGTACAGCAGCTTAATTTACCCAAATTTAGGTAAATAAAAATTTCTCCACTAAAAATCAGACGGAATAATGTTTAGTATTCAAATGCCATAAAGTAATCAGTGGAATAGGAGAATAGAGATTTCAACTTTGGAAAATTCACGATAAATAGAAGCGGAGTGAAAGACCAAGAAATATACAATGGATCAGTCTTCACCGCTTTCATTTTCTGTGATAACTTTGTAGTCGCGTACTCTCAATCTGCTGAATTAAAGATCAAACCCTTACATCCTGTGCAACCAAACACTTGCATATTACGTAGGCTAGCAGCACTGGCTTTTTTTTTTTTTGTAAATTTCACTGTTATCGCAAAACTATTTCTGCATACGACTCTTGTGACGTTAGTCAAACCAGGTTTGCATAGAATGTGCTTTCCACGACCGACTTGTAGTTCAATATATTGTAATTACAATGCTATTTTTTTTCCTTTTTCCATTTATTTTCCACATCATCGACTCTTAACTAGCATAGCGGTTCACTTAAGCTGCAACGAAAGGGTATAATTTCAATATTCACCATCTAAACATATATATTATATCCACATTTTCCGTAGTAGCTACACATAGATATGCGGTGTTTAGCATTTTAGAAGAATAAGAATGCAAATATCAGCTAAATTGCAATAGTAAAGAGTAGAGCGCACGAAAAAAGCTAAAGGAGTATTGTTACAGACAAATGTTTAACGAGGTATCTACACGCTCTCTATTTAATTTTTGACAAAGATACTCGTTATATCAGAAGGATTATCCTTAATTTCGATCAAAAGTCAACCAAAGTTATCGGGGTCTAAATATCCGCACCTAGGGACTTGAACAGTTTTAATTGGTTTTACACAATTTGTGGTCATAAGATGGCACATACTAAGGAAATTATTCAGTGCAAACTTTTATCCCGTTATATTAAGTTCTTCTTGATCTATGTAATGGAAACTGAACGAATCAAGTGGAATTTAGAATTTGCTATATGAGATGTAGGCTTTCGTTGTTGTCCGAATTCGATCATATTTACAGAGTGATATAGGAATATAAAAAAGAATGCCATAACACAAAAATTTTGTCCAAATCGGTTGGTCGGGTCCCGAGATATGGGATTTCACCAAAAAGTGGGCGCTGCCACACTGGCTCTCATAAAGCTCTCGTGTACCATCTCGGTGGTAAAATTTAATGTCTCTGGCATATTTGGTTATTGATTTAGTAGTTTTGAACAGTACCGTTATATGGGGAGTGTACGGGTTATCTTTTCGATTTCATCCATTTCAACTTTTCTCGGCACCCTGATCTTTTTATATATATAAACCTATATCTATCTGGATTAGTTTTAGGTGAAACATACAACCGTTAGATGAACAAAAACTATAATACTCTGTAGCAACTAGTTGCAAGAGTATAAAAATAATGACAACAAAGACTTATTATTTGATAAATTTAAATTAGAAATGATTTTATTTTTTATCAGTTGCTAAAGATCACAAATATTCAGTCTATACTGGAATAACTATTAAGGTGTCTGATCGATTCAGCAGTTTAATGTACATATCTCCTATTAAAGTAGCCAATATAGGGCTTTTAAAAATCACTATAGAATCTAGCATTTCAACCTCCAGGTTTTAACTTTGACCATATTTTCTTTTAATTCATTGCTCCAAATAAAGTTTAAGCATTATTGTTTTTGACGTATTATTTAAAGTTTCAAAATCATTTTTTTTCGGTACACAATAATTAAAATTGCTTTATGTGCTTTTGATAACGAATCCAGCCGTTTCTGCTGATTTGTAAATCATCATATATTGAATTTATGTATGTGCTAAATTTATAAAATTAATTTACACAGAAAATAAATTTTAATAATAGTAAAATAATAAGTATTGAAAACATCTTTTTATATCTTTATTTGACTTTAATTGAAAAATAAATTGACACTGAAAGATTAAGTAATCTATTTGCAGAGCAACATCTTTTTATAACGACTTTGTTTGAAATTTGTGTGACAATTTCGAGCAAAGCAAAATTAAAACGATCAGTATAAACCATGCGAATGAAATTTAATAGCTAAAAATAAATCATTTTGTTCACCAACGAAAGCGACGTCAACAATGATTTCAATTGTTTCTGAAGTTTGCATTGAATTTCACAAAAAAGTAGAATGTAGATAGTTATAAGAAAAGGATTTTGATTTTTATTTTAGCTCCAATTACATAGCAATTAGTTTTAATGTATTGTTGACGGCAAACGAAATGAATTGTAAATCACAGTTGGAAAAATTTTATGAATTATAAATGAAATTTCAACAGTTACAGCTGCATTAAATTTAAACTGTTTCTCGGAGGTATATTATGAGTTAAATACTTTTGAAAGAAATTTATTTACCAGATATACAAAATGAGGTTAGCTTTCCTGAATGTTTACCAAATGAAACATCTGGATATGGAGAAATGTATAGCTAAACAGGAATGTACCCTCAACCTGAACCTGTAATTAATATATTATTTGAATTAAAGACTTGAGAATATTTATTAAATGTACACAAAAACAAGAACAAGAAGAGAGCAACATCCTTTAATTGAGTTTTTATTAACTGCTAGAAATTACCTACCAACATAGCCATTCATGAATTCATACATATACAGAGCAGAAATGTGCAAAAATCGCTTCTTGAACCATTTTCACTCATGTTCATATATGTATTTTTTAAATGAAAGTTTTGACTTCATTGTTTTAGCACCGCTTTCTTTTTTTCTTTAACCTCTTTATAATTCACTTAGCTTGCACTTTTAACGCAGTTTACGTGTTTTTCTTCTGTATGTTGTTAGTTTCCTCCATTGCAAAACTGAACAGGGTATAATAATTATGCCACAAAAGCTTATAACACTAGTAGAAATGTAAGAACTTCTATAAAGTATATATCCTTTATAGATTATCAGCGTGACTTAGCTGAGTCATTTGGACTTGTTGATTTATCGGTTCGTCTGTATGTACGTGCGCTAGTACCTTAGTTTTTGAAATATTATATTAATATAAAACACGTTTTTTTCCTAGAAACACTTACTTGTTAGAAACGTCTACACTGTATTAAATCAAATACTTGTCCTGCCTTGAAGCTTTATTATTTTGCAAAATACCTTCATAAAATTAGGCACGGATTGTCTAAGGCACCGGTACAATATTCGGAAAGTTGTTGAAATATGTACGTATATTGCAATAGCTATAGCTGACATACAGACTGACCGATAAGATCTCGATATACTTGTAAATATCTTTTGTCTTTTATAATATACGAAATACATATGTAGAGATTTTATGAGAGGTTTTATGTGAATTTTTTATTTTTGCTTGCGAACAAATTAAATTTTAAAATTAATTTTGTGCCAGCAAAAAACAAAACTTCACCGTCAACATTTCTCTGTTTTACTGAACGAGAAGTTATTGCACAACTAAAATAGAAATAACAAGTATCAGGAAACTTGCTGCCAGCTAACGGCACTTTGTTGCAAGTTTTAAGTATGCATTTAAACTTGTTTGGTCTGTTGAACTTTTCCTGCAGGCTCAGACTAACTATTGAAAGTGAGCGCGGTAATAATGCAGCGGCAACTGTTTTCCTGAGGGCTTTAGCACATGGTTATAGAAATTTTCGAAATCTCAATTATCATTTAGTACGCTGCTGGGACCACTAGTGGAAGCAAGAGTGCTGAAAGAATTGAGTATATACTCTAAACATAGAATACTAATAAACGATAACAATATTTTAGTTGTGCAATAACTTCTGGCTGTAATCAAAATATGTTAAAGTTGACAGAACGTAAATACCGAACCCATTTCAAATCTGCTTAGGCGTTAATTTCTGACCTCAACAATTAACAGAGATGACTGAAAGTGAGAACTGAAAAGACCAAGCCTTGATCTCAAATTGTAGGAACGAGTTAAAGAAGGAAGTGGCCAGATGTTTCTAAATTGTTTTCTTTCCAAAAACAGCTTCTAAAGGACTAACTCAGGCTTCTATCGGGTGATTTTTTGAGGTTAGGATTTTTCATTAGTATTTGACAGATCACGTGGGATTTCAGACATGGTGTCAAAGAGAAAGATGCTCAGTATGTTTGACATTTCATCATGAATAGACTTACTAACGAGCAACGCTTACAAATCGTGGAATTTATTACCAGAAATCGTATTTCGGTTCGAAATGTGTTCGCGCTACGTCAAACACCAAGTGAGCAAACGTCCGATTTATGGTTCATAATCGACCAAGTGAGTTAATGCGACAAAATGTTTCGCGCACTCAGTTTGCTTTATTGGACGTTAAACCAACCACACGAATGCGGACAGTGCGTACAGAAGAGAATATTGCGTCTGTTCTGAGAGTGTGGCGGAAGACCGGGAAATGTCGAGTCGTCGCCGTTCGCAGCAATTGGGTTTGTGTTATTCGACCGCATGGAAGGAATTTTACGCAAAGATCTTGCGCAAAACCGACCTAAATACCCAGCTCGTGCAGAACCAAAGCCGAACGATCTGCCAAACGTCGAATTACTAAGTGAATGGGCCCTAGAAAGTTGGCACGGCGTCCGCTTTTTTATCGACAAATTTTGTTCAGCGATGAGGCTCATTTCTGGTTGAATGGATACGTAAATAAGCAAAATTGCCGCATTTGGGGTGAAGAGCAACCAGAAGCCGTTCAAGAACTGCCCATGCATCCCGAAAAATGCACTGTTTGGTGTGGTTTGTACGCTGGTGGAATCATTGGACCGTATTTTTCCAAAGATGCTGTTGGACGCAACGTTGATGAATGGCAATCGCTATCGTTCATGCTAACAAAACTTTTTTGTTGCCAAAATGGAAGAACTGAACTTGGTTGACATGTGGTTTCAACAAGATGGCGCTGCATGCCACACCGCTCGCGATTCTATGGCCATTTTGATAACTTCGGAGAACAATTCATCTCGAGAAATGGACCCGTAAGTTGGCCACCAAGATCATGCATTTAACCTTTAGACCTTTATTTTTGTGGGGCTACACATCAAGTCTAAAGTCTACAGAAATAAGCCAGCAACTATTCCAGCTTTGAAGACAACATTTCCGAAAGAAATTCAGCTGGGCTATTCCGGCCGAAATGCTCGAAAAAAGTTGCCTGCAAACATTGGACTTTCGAATGGACCACCTAAGACATGACCGTGGTCAACATTTAAAACGAAATTATCTTCAAAAAGTAAATGTCATGAACCAATCTAACGTTTCAAATAAAGAACCGATGAGATTTTGCAAATTTTATGCGTTTTTTTTTTTTAAAAAGTTATCAAGCTCTTAAAAAATCACCTGATACTTCCGGTTCTAGAGTAATCTCCTATATCTTGCTTAACTTTGTAGAAGACTAAATCAAATTACATTTATATGGTAACTTAAATATATGTAGATGAACCAAACTTAAATAAACGAAATTTTGGAAGCACTTCACAACACTTGAATAAGTAGTCTGCATATTATATGTACATTAGAGTGTCCGTTATTTCCAAGTACTACTAGGCAACAGTGTTTACTGCTTTTATATTTTGGTAGTGTATTTTCATGCAGACATCCTTATTTGTTTCAATTGGCCCACCCTCTCCACTTTGCTATGCATGCGTGTCTTTCGCCTTTAAATTACTTCCGTTCTGCAGAAATTAGAGGCGTGGAAATTTAACCACCTGTTTATAAATATTTTTTTTTGATGGAACATCTATAGGCGCGGGTAAGCATGATTGTCGCCGTGGCGATACAGGCCGTGGTTACGATTAAATATAAATAAATTATTATGCAATATAAGGGCGATACGCAATCCAAACGTAGTAGTCTCATACAGAGAACTTAAACCATAGATAAGGTGCAAAATTGAATTCTGAATTCTGATGGTTGTTTGGGCAGCTAACAGAGCTGATAGACTTGTAGTAAGAATTCACCATTCTCGGGCTATTGGCAGAAATGAGCACGTTCTCTGCCAGAAATATACATATGTAAAGCGACTGATCTTACGCAGAATGAATAAAAAGAAATGCTTTGAAGAAAAAATATACAAAGTCACATATGCGTGATTGTTTTGTATCATATTTTTGCAAAAATGGTAAAAGTTTTAATTTTTTTAAAAAATCGTAGAAAATTAGATAAAAATAGTTTAATAGTAATGAATTATTATTTCAATTAAATTATATTTATTTCGAATATTACAAAATAAAGATGTGCCAAATGAACTTCATTTCTTCAAAGAAAATCGATGACCTTCATGAAATATGCATATTCGCATTATTTCGTTATCATTTCCATATTTGTACCAATAGAATTTCTATAGCATATACATATCTATTATTTCTTCTGCATGTTTATGAAAGCAAATGCGAGCCATATACATACATATGTACATACGTAGGTTGCTTTATATATTTCTGGCCTAATAATGTAAATAGGCATATTTATCAACGAAAATGTTTTTTTGTTTTTTTTTTTTTTTTTGTTTTTTTTTTTTTTTTTATTTTTTTTTCGATTGCTGTTTTGTTTTGGGCTCATACGCATAGATCCATTATTCGTCACCTGCTGACGATCTTATAAACGTCTTTGAAGCACCGATCGTATTTTTCGGCATTTCTTTACACCAATTCACACAGGCCTTTTTTTAGCGATTGTCAAGGGTGTGGGATCCAACGAGAACAAACCTTTTTACGGCCAGGTGTTCATGCAATATCGAATGTATGCTGCGGGAGAAATGCAGGCATGCCTCTCTATCTGAAGGTATGTTACATGACGGTCTTACGCATTATCAGTTCACGTACGGCATCGATGTTTCTCGCACAACGGCTGTTTTTGACGACCACGGAATTCGTCTTTGGCGAGCTGCTCCACGATTGAATTTGTATTGGGAAATCCGTTTTTCACAGTGCTTATAGGATGGTGCTTCATAGCCATACAAAAAGTTTTAGTTCATCGATGCACTCTTGCCGCGATAATCGACGCCGAAAGAGAAAATGATCACACGAAAATGTTCACGAAATTAATTCCATTTTTGCCAAGATGAATTTTTAATTCCCAAACAAAACAATTCAAGATTAAAACAAAAGTTCGAGGATGAAAAATTTAAAAAAAGTCAAACTTTTTCCCTGGAAATGTCAGATAAACCTAACACCTTGATTGGGGCCCCCGGCCCCGAAAAAAAGAGCCCCGGTATATTTTATAAAAAAAGGTTTGAAAGGATCTTTTGGCATCCTGCTGTCCGGCAACCAATCCCAAACCGGGG
>NW_026094643.1:0-8896 GCF_024586455.1 Bactrocera neohumeralis | reverse complement strand
GTCATACAGGTAAATATCTTTCATATAAGTATTAAGTTTATGAAGGCATATAAGTAAATAATTTTCATATAAGTTTATTAAATGTAAAATTCATATAAGTCAAAAAGTCATATAAGTAATACATTTTCATATAAGTATTAAGTTTGAAAGTCATATAAGTAAATAATTTTCATATAAGTATTAAGTTTATAAAGTCATATGGTCAAAAAGTCATGCAAGTAAAAAATTTTCATATAAGTATTAAGTTTATAAAGTCATGTAAGTAAATAATTTTCATATAAGTATTAAGTGTAAAAGTCATACAGGTAAATAATTTTCATATAAGTATTAAGTGTATAAAGTCATATAAGTAAATAATTTCCATATAAGTATTAAGTGTAAAATTTATACAGGTAAATAATTTTTCATATGAGTATTAAGTTTATAAAGTCATATAAATAATAAATTTTCATATAATTATTAAGTGTAAAAGTCATATAAGTAAATAATTTTCATATAAGTATTAAGTGTATAAAGTCATATAAGTCAAAAAGTCATACAGGTAAATAATTTTCATATAAGTATTAAGTGTATAAAGTCATATAAGTAATAAATTTTCATATAAGTATTAAGTGTAAAAGTCATGTAAGTAAATAATTTTCATATAAGTATTAAGTGCATAAAGTTATATAAGTCAAAAAGTCATATAAGTAATAAATTTCCATATAAGTATTAGGTGTATAAAGTCATATAAGTAAATAATTTTCATATAAGTATTAAGTGTATGAATTCATATAAGTAATAAATTTTCATATAAGTATTAAGTGTAAAAGTCATACAGGTAAATAATTTTCATATAAGTATTAAGTGTATAAAGTCATATAAGTAATAAATTTTCATATAAGTATTAAGTGTAAAAGTCATGTAAGTAAATAATTTTCATATAAATATTAAGTGCATAAAGTCATATAAGTCAAAAAGTCATACAAGTAATAAATTTCCATATAAGTATTAAGTGTATAAAGTCATATAAGTAAATAATTTTCATATAAGTATTAAGTGTTTGAATTCATATAAGTAATAAATTTTCATATAAGTATTAAGTGTAAAATTCATACAGGTAAATAATTTTCATATGAGTATTAAGTGTATAAAGTCATATAAGTAAATAATTTCCATATAAGTATTAAGTGTAAAATTTATACAGGTAAATAATTTTCATATGAGTATTAAGTTTATAAAGTCATATAAATAATAAATTTTCATATAATTATTAAGTGTAAAAGTCATATAAGTAAATAATTTTCATATAAGTATTAAGTGTATAAAGTCATATAAGTCAAAAAGTCATACAAGTAATAAATTTCCATATAAGTATTAAGTGTATAAAGTCATATAAGTAAATAATTTTCATATAAGTATTAAGTGTATAAAGTCATATAAGTAATAAATTTTCATATAAGTATTAAGTGTAAAAGTCAAAGTAAAATAGTTAATAAATTTTCAAAAAAGAATTTTTTCAATAAGTATTAATGGTAAAAGTCATACAGGTAAATAATAATTTTCATATAAGTATTAAGTGTATAAAGTCATATAAGTATTAAATTTTCATATAAGTATTAAGTGTATAAAGTCATACAAGTAATAAATTTCCATATAAGTATTAAGTGTATAAAGTCATATAAGTAAATAATTTTCATATAAGTATTAAGTGTATAAAGTCATATAAGTAATAAATTTTCATATAAGTATTAAGTGTATAAAGTCATATAAGTAATAAATTTTCATATAAGTATTAAGTGTATAAAGTCATATTAGTATTAAATTTCCATATAAGTATTAAGTGTAAAAGTCATACAAGTAAATAATTTTCATATGAGTATTAAGTGTAAAAGTCATATTAGTATTAAATTTCCATATAAGTATTAAGTGTAAAAGTCATACAAGTAAATAATTTTCATATAAGTATTAAGTGTATAAAGTCATATAAGTATTAAGTGCATAAAAGTCATATAAGTCAAAAAGTCATACAAGTAATAATTTTCATATAAGTATTAAGTGTATAAAGTCATATAAGTAATAAATTTTCATATAAGTATTAAGTGTATAAAGTCAAATAAGTAATAAATTTTCATATAAGTATTAAGTGTAAAAGTCATACAGGTAAATAATTTTCATATAAGTATTAAGTGTATAAAGTCATACAAGTAATAAATTTCCATATAAGTATTAAGTGTATAAAATCATATAAGTAATAAATTTTCATATAAGTATTAAGTGTAAAAGTCATACAGGTAAATAATTTTCATATGAGTATTAAGTTTATAAAGTCATACAGGTAAATAATTTTCATATAAGTATTAAGTGTATAAAGTCATACAAGTAATAAATTTCCATATAAGTATTAAGTGTATAAATTCATATAAGTAATAAATTTTCATATAAGTATTAAGTGTAAAAGTCATACAGGTAAATAATTTTTATATAAGTATTAAGTGTATAAAGTCATATAAGTATTAAATTTTCATATAAGTATTAAAAGGATAAAGTCATACAAGTACTAAATTTTCATATAAGTATTAAATATAAATTCATACAAGTAATAAATTGTCAAAAAAAAACAGAGTGCAAAAATACTTTTGATGTTATAAATTTGCTTATAACTATAGAGAGCTCTGAAAATCATATAAATTACCCATGGATATTTGAGTTTGTAAATTTTAAATGGGTAAAAGTAAATTTTCCATACGATTTCGGGTTGGTGAGGTCAACTTGGCAGGGAACATTTATAACAAATCTGCACAAATTTGCTCAAATTGACTTATACTGAAATAGTACTTATATGAAAATGATTACTTGTATGACTTTATAAGTTAGTACTTATATGAAAATTTTTTATTAGTGAAAACTAGTTATTATGTCTTATATCTCTATATATTTTACTATATTTTAAGTAAATATGCTTTTCTACTTGTATGAAATTTGTCATTTCGTACTTGTATGAGAATTTTTATACTTGTATGACTTTATGGACTTAGTACTTATATGAAAATTTTTATACTTGTATGACTTTATAAATTAAGTATTTATATGAATTTTTTTTTTTTTTATTATAAGTATTTGAGTAAATAATTTGTATACGTTAAAAATTTTTATAGGGTTTTTTTTATTCCTGGTACCTGCTACAGTTGGTTTAAATAGACAAATTTTGTTATATTTATTATATGATGAAATTTAAAATTCTATACTTAACAAGTAGCATATGAAAGAATATTTTAACTTTCTTTAAACTATTCTTATTACACATAAAAATATATGTGCTAATGGAATTGTATTAAATTAAGTGAAATATTTATATTATTACGCTCAAAAAATACTTTCATAATCATATATTTATTATTTAAAAATAAAATATAATGGAATTTGAAATTTTTAATTTCAAATCAAAGAAAAAATGTATATATTCTTAAAAAAAGATATATACACATTATGCATTGAAATAAAGTAAAATGTATAAAAAATGATATTATTTGAAAGTTTAGCTAATATAAGAAGAAACATCGTTCTTACATAATTAAATAATAATATTATGTATAGAGAACGAAAATTCTTTTCACAATACAAAAGCAAAAATTAAAAGCAACCGTATTTGCAACATAACACGCATAACAAAACACAAACGTGTCAGTGCCAATTAATTGGACTGAAAGAGAATATAAGAAAATATATATATTTTAATATATATGATGATAAAAATTCTCAAAGAGAAATAAGCGAATAAATGAATAAAATAATGGTATACGGCGGGTACCAGAATATATAAAGCAATTGTAAAAAGGTCAGAAAAAATATATAAAGCTTTAAAAGCTTTATAGAAAAAAGTAAAAATGTGTTGTCTGTGTTGTATATATATGTGTGTTGACTTTCTATATTTTGTGTATTGTGTAATTTTCAAATAAGAAAATATCATTTAAAATTTTATATAATATAAAAAATATTATATAAAAAATAATATAATAATATTATTCTGGTTGATCCTGCCAGTAGTTATATGCTTGTCTCAAAGATTAAGCCATGCATGTCTAAGTACAAACAAATTAAAAGTGAAACCGCAAAAGGCTCATTATATCAGTTATGGTTCCATAGATCGTTAACAGTTACTTGGATAACTGTGGTAATTCTAGAGCTAATACATGCAAAATAAACACGGACCTTTTGGAACGTGTGCTTTTATTAGGCTAAAACCAAGCGATCGTAAGATCGTTATATTGGTTGAACTCTAGATAACTTGCAGATCGTATGGTCTCGTACCGACGACAGATCTTTCAAATGTCTGCCCTATCAACTTTTGATGGTAGTATCTAGGACTACCATGGTTGCAACGGGTAACGGGGAATCAGGGTTCGATTCCGGAGAGGGAGCCTGAGAAACGGCTACCACATCTAAGGAAGGCAGCAGGCGCGTAAATTACCCACTCCCAGTTCGGGGAGGTAGTGACGAAAAATAACAATACAGGACTCATATCCGAGGCCCTGTAATTGGAATGAGTACACTTTAAATCCTTTAACAAGGACCTATTGGAGGGCAAGTCTGGTGCCAGCAGCCGCGGTAATTCCAGCTCCAATAGCGTATATTAAAGTTGTTGCGGTTAAAACGTTCGTAGTTGAATTTGTGCTTCATACGGGTAGTACAACTATAATTGTGGTATGTACATTACCTTATGTATGTAAGCGTATTACCGGTGGAGTTCTTATATATAATTAATACAATGTATTTTTTATATATTCCTCCTATTTAAACCTGCTTCAGTGCTCTTCATCGAGTGTTGTTGTGGGCCGGTACAATTACTTTGAACAAATTAGAGTGCTTAAAGCAGGCTCCAAATGCCTGAATATTTTGTGCATGGAATAATGAAATAAGACCTCTGTTCTACTTTCATTGGTTTTTAGATCAAGAGGTAATGATTAATAGAAGCAGTTTGGGGGCATTAGTATTACGACGCGAGAGGTGAAATTCTTGGACCGTCGTAAGACTAACTTAAGCGAAAGCATTTGCCAAAGATGTTTTCATTAATCAAGAACGAAAGTTAGAGGTTCGAAGGCGATCAGATACCGCCCTAGTTCTAACCATAAACGATGCCAGCTAGCAATTGGGTGTAGCTACTACTATGGCTCTCTCAGTCGCTTCCCGGGAAACCAAAGCTTTTGGATAGCTCTTTCTCGAATCTATGGGTGGTGGTGCATGGCCGTTCTTAGTTCGTGGAGTGATTTGTCTGGTTAATTCCGATAACGAACGAGACTCAAATATATTAAATAGATGCTTTCAGGATTATGGTGTTGAAGCTTATATAGCCTTCATTCATGCGTTCATCTTGAATGGACAAGTGTTTGAATGTGTTTATATAAGTGGAGTCGTACCTGTTGGTTTGTCTTACATACATAAGGTAATGTACATACCACAATTATAGTTGTACTACCCGTATGAAGCACAAATTCAGGTCCGTTGTTAACCGCAACATTTAATATACGCTATTGGAGCCCAGACTTGCCCTCCAATAGGTCCTTGTTAAAGGAGTGTACTTGATATGAGTCCTGTATTGTTATTTTTCGTCACTACCTCCCCGAACTGGGAGTGGGTAATTTACGCGCCTGCTGCCTTCCTTAGATGTGGTAGCCGTTTCTCAGGCTCCCTCTCCGGAATCGAACCCTGATTCCCCGTTACCCGTTGCAACCATGGTAGTCCTAGATACTACCATCAAAAGTTGATAGGGCAGACATTTGAAAGATCTGTCGTCGGTACGAGACCATACGATCTGCAAGTTATCTAGAGTTCAACCAATATAACGATCTTACGATCGCTTGGTTTTAGCCTAATAAAAGCACACGTTCCAAAAGGTCCGTGTTTATTTTGCATGTATTAGCTCTAGAATTACCACAGTTATCCAAGTAACTGTTAACGATCTATGGAACCATAACTGATATAATGAGCCTTCATGCATGGCTTAATCTTTGAGACAAGCATATAACTACTGGCAGGATCAACCAGAATAATATTATTATATTATTTTTTATATAATATTTTTTATATTATATAAAATTTTAAATGATATTTTCTTATTTGAAAATTACACAATACACAAAATATAGAAAGTCAACACACATATATACAACACAGACAACACATTTTTACTTTTTTCTATAAAGCTTTTAAAGCTTTATATATTTTTTCTGACCTTTTTACAATTGCTTTATATATTCTGGTACCCGCCGTATACCATTATTTTATTCATTTATTCGCTTATTTCTCTTTGAGAATTTTTATCATCATATATATTAAAATATATATATTTTCTTATATTCTCTTTCAGTCCAATTAATTGGCACTGACACGTTTGTGTTTTGTTATGCGTGTTATGTTGCAAATACGGTTGCTTTTAATTTTTGCTTTTGTATTGTGAAAAGAATTTTCGTTCTCTATACATAATATTATTATTTAATTATGTAAGAACGATGTTTCTTCTTATATTAGCTAAACTTTCAAATAATATCATTTTTTATACATTTTACTTTATTTCAATGCATAATGTGTATATATCTTTTTTTAAGAATATATACATTTTTTCTTTGATTTGAAATTAAAAATTTCAAATTCCATTATATTTATTTTTAAATAATAAATATATGATTATGAAAGTATTTTTTGAGCGTAATAATATAAATATTTCACTTAATTTAATACAATTCCATTAGCACATATATTTTTATGTGTAATAAGAATAGTTTAAAGAAAGTTAAAATATTCTTTCATATGCTACTTGTTAAGTATAGAATTTTAAATTTCATCATATAATAAATATAACAAAATTTGTCTATTTAAACCAACTGTAGCAGGTACCAGGAATAAAAAAAACCCTATAAAAATTTTTAACGTATACAAATTATTTACTCAAATACTTATAATAAAAAAAAAAAAAATTCATATAAATACTTAATTTATAAAGTCATACAAGTATAAAAATTTTCATATAAGTACTAAGTCCATAAAGTCATACAAGTATAAAAATTCTCATACAAGTACGAAATGACAAATTTCATACAAGTAGAAAAGCATATTTACTTAAAATATAGTAAAATATATAGAGATATAAGACATAATAACTAGTTTTCACTAATAAAAAATTTTCATATAAGTACTAACTTATAAAGTCATACAAGTAATCATTTTCATATAAGTACTATTTCAGTATAAGTCAATTTGAGCAAATTTGTGCAGATTTGTTATAAATGTTCCCTGCCAAGTTGACCTCACCAACCCGAAATCGTATGGAAAATTTACTTTTACCCATTTAAAATTTACAAACTCAAATATCCATGGGTAATTTATATGATTTTCAGAGCTCTCTATAGTTATAAGCAAATTTATAACATCAAAAGTATTTTTGCACTCTGTTTTTTTTTGACAATTTATTACTTGTATGAATTTATATTTAATACTTATATGAAAATTTAGTACTTGTATGACTTTATCCTTTTAATACTTATATGAAAATTTAATACTTATATGACTTTATACACTTAATACTTATATAAAAATTATTTACCTGTATGACTTTTACACTTAATACTTATATGAAAATTTATTACTTATATGAATTTAGATGAAAATTTATTACTTATATGAATTTATACACTTAATACTTATATGGAAATTTATTTACTTGTATGACTTTATACAAATTTAATATACACTTAATTATATGAAAATTATTTATACACTTAATACTTATATGAAAATTATTTACTTATATGACTTTATAAACTTAATACTCATATGAAAATTATTTACCTGTATGACTTTTACACTTAATACTTATATGAAAATTTATTACTTATATGATTTTATACACTTAATACTTATATGGAAAGCTTTCATATAAATTAAGCTCTGAAAATCTTTGTAAATTTTAAATGGGTAAAAGTAAATTTTCCATACGATTTCGGGTTGGTGAGGTCAACTTGGCAGGGAACATTTATAAGAAATCTGCACAAATCTGCACAAATTTGCTCAAATTGACTTATACTGAAATAGTACTTATATGAAAATGATTACTTGTATGACTTTATAAGTTAGTACTTATATGAAAATTTTTTATTAGTGAAAACTAGTTATTATGTCTTATATCTCTATATATTTTACTATATTTTAAGTAAATATGCTTTTCTACTTGTATGAAATTTGTCATTTCGTACTTGTATGAGAATTTTTATACTTGTATGACTTTATGGACTTAGTACTTATATGAAAATTTTTATACTTGTATGACTTTATAAATTAAGTATTTATATGAATTTTTTTTTTTATTATAAGTATTTGAGTAAATAATTTGTATACGTTAAAAATTTTTATAGGGTTTTTTTTTTATTCCTGGTACCTGCTACAGTTGGTTTAAATAGACAAATTTTGTTATATTTATTATATGATGAAATTTAAAATTCTATACTTAACAAGTAGCATATGAAAGAATATTTTAACTTTCTTTAAACTATTCTTATTACACATAAAAATATATGTGCTAATGGAATTGTATTAAATTAAGTGAAATATTTATATTATTACGCTCAAAAAATACTTTCATAATCATATATTTATTATTTAAAAATAAATATAATGGAATTTGAAATTTTTAATTTCAAATCAAAGAAAAAATGTATATATTCTTAAAAAAAGATATATACACATTATGCATTGAAATAAAGTAAAATGTATAAAAAATGATATTATTTGAAAGTTTAGCTAATATAAGAAGAAACATCGTTCTTACATAATTAAATAATAATATTATGTATAGAGAACGAAAATTCTTTTCACAATACAAAAGCAAAAATTAAAAGCAACCGTATTTGCAACATAACACGCA
>NW_026094642.1:0-7625 GCF_024586455.1 Bactrocera neohumeralis | reverse complement strand
CTTAAGTTAAGGTGTAGAATCGATTTTTTAATACATACACACTAAGCAATCGATATCAAGTTGCGTAAAAATATGAACTTTACATATTTATGCTAACTGGCCGTTTTGATGTTATTGGAGTTGTCATAGAGTTGTCCTATAGCCATAACGACAGTATATTTGGAACAATTTAACAATCCTAAATTAAGGTGTAGAATTGATTTTTTGGTACATACACAATATGCAATCGATATCAGGTAGCGTAAAAATATGAACTTTACATATTTTTGCTAATTACCCGTGTTGATGTTATTGGAGCTTTCATAGAGTTGTCGTATAGCCATAACGACAGTGTCTTTGGAGCAATTTCACAATCTTAAGTTAAGGTGTAGAATCGATTTTTTAATACATACACACTAAGCAATCGATATCAAGTTGCGTAAAAATATGAACTTTACATATTTATGCTAACTAGCCGTTTTGATGTTATTGGAGTTGTCATAGGGTTGTCGTATAGCCATAACGACAGTGTATTTGGAGCAATTTCACAATCCTAAATTAAGGTGTAGAATTGATTTTTTGGTACATACACATTATGCAATCGATATCAAGTTGCGTAAAAATATGAACTCTACATATTTATGCTAACTGGCCGTTTGATGTTATTGGAGTTGTCATAGAGTTGTCCTATAGCCATAACGACATTGTGGTTTTGATGTTTTCATAGAGTGCAATAACGACAGTGTATTGGAACAATTTCACAATCTTAATTAAGGTGTAGAATCGATTTTTTATACATACACACTATAGCAATCGATATCAAGTTGCGTAAAAATATGAACTTTACATATTTATGCTAACTAGCCGTTTTGATGTTATTGGAGTTGTCATAGAGTTGTCCTATAGCCATAGCGACAATTTATTTGGAACAGCTTCACAATCTTAAATTAAGGTGTAGAATTGAATTTTTTGGTACATACACATTAAGCAATCGATATCAAGTTGCGTAAAAATATGAACTTTACATATTTATGCTAACTAGCCGTTTTGATGTTATTGGAGTTGTCATAGAGTTGTCGTATAGCCATAACGACAGTGTATTTGGAACAATTTCACAATCTTAAATTAAGGTGTAGAATCGATTTTTTGGTACATACACATTAAGCAATCGATATCAAGTTGCGTAAAAATATGAACTTTACATATTTATGCTAACTAGCCGTTTTGATGTTATTGGAGTTTCATAGAGTTGTCGTATAGCCATAACGACAGTGTCTTTGGAGCAATTTCACAATCTTAAGTTAAGGTGTAGAATCGATTTTTTAATACATACACACTAAGCAATCGATATCAAGTTGCGTAAGAATATGAACTTTACATATTTATGCTAACTAGCCGTTTCAATGTTATTGGAGTTGTCATAGAGTTGTCCTATAGCCATAACGACAGTGTCTTTGGAGCAATTTCACAATCTTAAGTTAAGGTGTAGAATCGATTTTTTAATACATACACACTAAGCAATCGATATCAAGTTGCGTAAAAATATGAACTTTACATATTTATGCTAACTAGCCGTTTTGATGTTATTGGAGTTGTCATAGAGTTGTCGTATAGCCATAGCGACAGTGTATTTGGAGCAATTTCACAATCTTAAATTAAGGTGTAGAACCGATTTTTTGGTACATACACATTAAGCAGTCGATATCAAGTTGCGTAAAAATATGAACTTTACATATTTATGCTAACTCGCCGTTTTGATGTTATTGGAGTTGTCATAGAGTTGTCGTATAGCCATAGCGACAGTGTATTTGGAGCAATTTCACAATCTTATATTAAGGTGTAGAATCGATTTTTTGATACATACACATTAAGCAATCGATATCAAGTTGCGTAAAAATATGAACTTTACATATTTATGCTAACTAGCCGTTTTGATGTTATTGGAGTTGTCATAGAGTTGTCCTATAGCCATAACGACTGTGTATTTGGAACAATTTCACAATCTTTTGTTGAGGGGTAGAATCGAATTTTTTGGTACATGCACATTGAGCCATCGATATCAAGTTGCGTAAAAATATGAACTTTACATATTTATGCTAATTAGCCGTTTTGATGTTATTGGAGTTGTCATAGAGTTGTCCTATAGCCAAAGCGACAGTGTATTTGGAGCAATTTCACAATCTTATATTAAGGTGTCGAATCGATTTTTTGATACATACACATTAAACAATCGATATCAAGTTGCGTAAAAATATGAACTTTACATATTTATGCTAACTAGCCGTTTTGATGTTATTGGAGTTGTCATAGAGTTGTCGTATAGCCATAGCGACAGTGTATTTGGAGCAATTTCACAATCTTATATTAAGGTGTAGAATCGATTTTTTGATACATACACATTAAGCAATCGATATCAAGTTGCGTAAAAATATGAACTTTACATATTTATGCTAACTAGCCGTTTTGATGTTATTGGAGTTGTCATAGAGTTGTCGTATAGCCATAACGACAGTGTATTTGGAGCAATTTCACAATCTTATATTAAGGTGTAGAATCGATTTTTTGGTACATACACATTAAGCAATCGATATCAAGTTGCGTAAAAATATGAACTTTACATATTTATGCTAACTTAGCCGTTTTGATGTTATTGGAGTTGTCATAGAGTTGTCGTATAGCCATAGCGAGAGAGTAGTTGGAGCAATTTCACAATCTTATATTAATGTGTAGAATCGATTTTTTTGTACATACACATTAATCAATCGATATCAAGTTGCGTAAAATATGAACTTTACATATTTATGCTAACTAGCCGTTTTGATGTTATTGGAGTTGTCATAGAGTTGTTCTATCGCCATAGCGACAGTGTATTTAGATCAATTTCACAATCTTATATTAAGGTGTAGAATCGATTTTTTGGTACATACACATTAAGAAATCTTTATCAAGTTGCGTAAAAATATGAACTTTACATATTTATGCTAACTAGCCGTTTTGATGTTATTGGAGTTGTCATAGAGTTGTCGTATAGCCATAACGACAGTGTATTTGGAGCAATTTAAAAATCTTAAGTTACGGTGTAAAATCGATTTTTTCATACATACACATTAAGCAATCGATATCAAGATGCGTAAAGGTATGAACTTTACATATTTATGCTATTTAGCCGTTTTGATGTTATTGGAGTTGTCATAGAGTTGTCGTATAGCCATAACGACAGTGTATTTGGCGCAATTTGACAATCTTATATTAAGGTGTAGAAATCGATTTTTTGATACATACACATTAAGCAATTGTGATCAAGTTGCGTAAAAATATGAACTTTACATATTTATGCTAACTAGCCGTTTTGATGTTATTGGAGTTGTCATAGAGTTGTCGTATAGCCATAACGACAGTGTATTTGGAGCAATTTCACAATATTATATTAAGGTGTAGAATCGATTTTTTGGTACATACACATTAAGAAATCTTTATCAAGTTGCGTAAAAATATGAACTTTACATATTTATGCTAACTAGCCGTTTTGATGTTATTGGAGTTGTCATAGAGTTGTCGTATAGCCATAGCGACAGTGTATTTGGAACAATTTCACAATCTTAAATTAAGGTGTAGAATCGATTTTTTGATACATACACATTAAGCAATCGATATCAAGTTGCGTAAAAATATGAACTTTACATATTTATGCTAACTAGCCGTTTTGATGTTATTGGAGTTGTCAGAGAGTAGCGACAGTGTATTTGGAGCAATTTCACAATCTTATATTAAGGTGTAGAATCGATTTTTTAGTACATACACATTAAGCAATCGATATCAAGTTGCGTAAAAATATGAACTTTACATATTTATGCTAACTAGCCGTTTTGATGTTATTGGAGTTGTCATAGAGTTGTCGTATAGCCATAGCGACAGTGTATTTGGAGCAATTTCACAATCTTATATTAAGGTGTAGAATCGATTTTTTGGTACATACACATTAAGCAATCGATATCAAGTTGCGTAAAAATATGAACTTTACATATTTATGCTAACTAGCCGTTTTGATGTTATTGGAGTTGTCATAGAGTTGTCGTATAGCCATACCGACAGTGTTTTTGGAGCCATATCACAATCTTATATTAAGGTATAGAATCGATTTTTTGGTACATACACATTAAGCAATCGATATCAAGTTGCGTAAAAATATGAACTTTACATATTTATGCTAACTAGCCGTTTTCATGTTATTGGAGTTGTCATAGAGTTGTCGTGTAGCCATAGCGACAGTGTATTTGGATCAATTTCACAATCTTATATTAAGGTGTAGAATCGATTTTTTGGTACATACACATTAAGCAATCGATATCAAGTTGCGTAAAAATATGAACTTTACATATTTATGCTAACTAGCCGTTTTGATGTTATTGGAGTTGTCATAGAGTTGTCGTATAGCCATAGCGACAGTGTATTTGGAGCAATTTCATAATCTTATATTAAGGTGTAGAATCGATTTTTTAGTACATACACATTAAACAATCGATATCAAGTTGCGTTATAATATGAACTTTACATATTTATGCTAACTAGCCGTTTTGATGTTATTGGAGTTGTCATAGAGTTGTCGTATAGCCATAACGACAGTGTATTTGGAGCAATTTCACAATCTTATATTAAGGTGTAGAATCGATTTTTTAGTACATACACATTAAGCAATCGATATCAAGTTGCGTAAAAATATGAACTTTACATATTTATGCTAACTAGCCGTTTTGATGTTATTGGAGTTGTCATAGAGTTGTCGTATAGCCATAGCGACAGTGTATTTGGAGCAATTTCACAATCTTATATTAAGGTGTAGAATCGATTTTTTGGTACATACACATTAAGCAATCGATATCAAGTTCCGCAAAAATATGAACTTTACATATTTATGCTAACTAGCCGTTTTGATGTTATTGGAGTTGTCATAGAGTTGTCGTATAGCCATAGCGACAGTGTATTTGGAGCAATTTCACAATCTTATATTAAGGTGTAGAATCGATTTTTTGATACATACACATTAAGCAATCGATATCAAGTTGCGTAAAAATATGAACTTTACATATTTATGCTAACTAGCCGTTTTGATGTTATTGGAGTTGTCATAGAGTTGTCGTATAGCCATAGCGACAGTGTATTTGGAGCAATTTCACAATCTTATATTAAGGTGTAGAATCGATTTTTTGGTACATGCGCATTAAGCAGTCTTTATCAAGTTGCGTAAAAAATTAACTTTACATATTTATGCTAACTAGCCGTTTTGATGTTATTGGAGTTGTCATAGAGTTGTCGTATAGCCATAGCGAAAGTGTATTTGGAGCAATTTCACAATCCTATATTAAGGTGTAGAATCGATTTTTTGATACATACACATTAAGCAATCGATATCAAGTTGCGTAAAATTATGAACTTTACATATTTATGCTAACTCGCCGTTTTGATGTTATTGGAGTTGTCATAGAGTTGTCGTATAGCCATAGCGACAGTGTATTTGGAGCAATTTCACAATCTTATATTAAGGTGTAGAATCGATTTTTGGATACATACACATTAAGCAATCGATATCAAGTTGCGTAAAAATATGAACTTTACATATTTATGCTAATTAGCCGTTTTGAATGGAGTTGTCATAGAGTTGTCGTATAGCCATAGCGACAGTGTATTTGGAGCGATTTCACAATCTTATATTAAGGTGTAGAATCGATTTTTTGGTACATACACATTAAGCAATCGATATCAAGTTGCGTAAAAATATGAACTTTACATATTTATGCTAACTAGCCGTTTTGATGTTATTGGAGTTGTCATAGAGTTGTCGTATAGCCATAGCGACAGTGTATTTGGAGCAATTTCACAATCTTATATTAAGGTGTAGAATATATTTTTTGGTACATACACATTAAGCAATCGATATCAAGTTGCGTAAAAATATGAACTTTACATATTTATGCTAACTAGCCGTTTTGATGTTATTGGAGTTGTCATAGAGTTGTCGTATAGCCATAGCGACAGTGTATTTGGAACAGCTTCACAATCCTTAATTAAGGTGTAGAATTGATTTTTTGATACATACACATTAAGCAATCGATATCAAGTTGCGTAAAAATATGAACTTTACATATTTATGCTAACTAGCCGTTTTGATGTTATTGGAGTTGTCATAGAGTTGTCGTATAGCCATAGCGACAGTGTATTTTGAGCAATTTCGCAATCTTATATTAAGGTGTAGAATCGATTTTTTGGTACATACACATTAAGCAATCGATATCAAGTTGCGTAAAAATATGAACTTTACATATTTATGCTAATTAGCCGTTTTGATGTTATTGGAGTTGTCATAGAGTTGTCGTATAGCCATAACGACAGTGTATTTGGAGCAATTTCACAATCTTATATTAAGGTGTAGTACCGATTTTTTGGTACATACACATTAAGCAATCGATATCAAGTTGCGTAAAAATATGAACTTTACATATTTATGCTAATTAGCCGTTTTGATGTTATTGGAGTTGTCATAGAGTTGTCGTATAGCCATAGCGACAGTGTATTTGGAACAATTTAAAAATCCTTAATTAGGGTGTTGAATTGATTTTTTAAGACATACACATTAAGCAATCGATATCAAGTTGCGTAAAAATATGAACTTTACATATTTATGCTAATTAGCCGTTTTGATGTTATTGGAGTTGTCATAGAGTTGTCGTATAGCCATAGCGACAGTGTATTTGGAACAATTTCACAATCTTATATTAAGGTGTAGAATCGATTTTTTGGTACATACACATTATTAAGCAATCGATATCAAGTTGCGTAAAAATATGAACTTTACATATTTATGCTAACTTAGCCGTTTTGATGTTATTGGAGTTGTCATAGAGTTGTCGTATAGCCATAGCGACAGTGTATTTGGAGCAATTTCACAATCTTATATTAAGGTGTAGAATCGATTTTTTGATACATACACATTAAGCAATCGATATCAAGTTGCGTAAAAATATGAACTTTACATATTTATGCTAATTAGCCGTTTTGATGTTATTGGAGTTGTCATAGAGTTGTCGTATAGCCATAGCGACAGTGTATTTGGATCAATTTCACAATCTTATATTAAGGTGTAGAATCGATTTTTTGGTACATACACATTAAGCAATCGATATCAAGTTGCTCAAAAATATGAACTTTACATATTTATGCTAATTGGCCTTTCTGAAGTTATTTGAGTTGTCATAGAGTTGTCGTATAGCCATAACGACAGTGTATTTGGAACAATGTAACAATCTTATATTAAGGTGTAGAATCGATTTTTTGATACATACACATTAAGCAATCGATATCAAGATTGCGTAAAAATATGAACTTTACATATTTATGCTAATTAGCCGTTTTGCAGTTATTGCAGTTGTCATAGAGTTGTCGTATAGCTCTAATGACAGTATTTTTGGAACAATTTCACAATCTTAAATAATGGTGTGGAATCGATTTTTTTGCACATGCACATTAAGCAATCGATATCAAGTTGCGTAAAATATGAACTTTACATATTTATGCTAATTAGCCGTTTTGATGTTATTGGAGTTGTCATAGAGTTGTCGTATAGCCATAGCGACAGTGTATTTGGAGCAATT
>NW_026094641.1:0-5132 GCF_024586455.1 Bactrocera neohumeralis | reverse complement strand
AGTGTTTTGAGAAAAATCACATGTTTGTTTCAACTTTGTAAACGCTCTAGCGGCTAAAGTATTCGACGTAGGTGGGTCAAATAAATAGCATCGGTTAGATAAGTTAAGGAGCTTTTAGAAAAGCCCTCAACCTATTTTCTATCCCTACCAGGAGCGCGGCAATAGTGTTCACAAACAAATGAAGTGTTTTGAGAAAAATCACATGTTTGTTTCAACTTTGTAAACGCTCTAGCGGCTAAAGTATTCGACGTAGGTGGGTCAAATAAACAGCATCGTTAGATAATTTAAGGAGCTTTTAGAAAAGCCCTCAACCTATTCTCTATCCCTACCAGGAGCGCGGCAATAGTGTTCACAAACAAATGTAGTGTTTTGAGAAAAATCACATGTTTGTTTCAACTTTGTAAACGCTCTAGCGGCTAAAGTATTCGATGTAGGTGGGTCAAATAAATAGCATCGGTTAGATAATTTAAGGAGCTTTTAGAAAAGCCCTCAACCTATTTTCTATCCCTACCAGGAGCGCGGCAATAGTGTTCACAAACAAATGTAGTGTTTTGAGAAAAATCACATGTTTGTTTCAACTTTGTAAACGCTCTAGCGGCTAAAACATAACATTCGATGTAAGGTGGGTCAAATAAATAGCGTCGGTTAGATAATTTAAGGAGCTTTTAGAAAAGCCCTCAACCTATTTTCTATCCCTACCAGGAGCGCGGCAATAGTGTTCACAAACAAATGTAGTGTTTTGAGAAAAATCACATGTTTGTTTCAACTTTGTAAACGCTCTAGCGGCTAGTATTCGATGTAGGTGGGTCAAATAAATAGCATCGGTTAGATAATTTAAGAAGCTTTTAGAAAAGCCCTCAACTCATTCTCTATCCCTACCAGGAGCGCGGCAATAGTGTTCACAAACAAATGAAGTGTTTTGAGAAAAATCACATGTTTGTTTCAACTTTGTAAACGCTCTAGCGGCTAAAGTATTCGATGTAGGTGGGTCAAATAAATAGCATCGGTTAGATAATTTAAGGAGCTTTTAGAAAAGCCCTCAACTTATTCTCTATCCCTACCAGGAGCGCGGCAATAGTGTTCGCAAACAAATGAAGTGTTTTGAGAAAAATCACATGTTTTGTTTCAACTTTGTAAACGCTCTAGCGGCTAAAGTATTCGATGTAGGTGGGTCAAATAAATAGCATCGGTTAGATAATTTAAGGAGCTTTTAGAAAAGCCCACAACCTATTCTCTATCCCTACCAGGAGCGCGGCAATAGTGTTCACAAACAAATGTAGTGAAGAAAATTCACATGTTTGTTTCAACTTTGTAAACGCTCTAGCGGCTAAAGTATTCGATGTAGGTGGGTCAAATAAATAGCATCGGTTAGATAATTTAAGGAGCTTTTAGAAAAGCCCTCAACTCATTCTTTCTATCCCTACCAGGAGCGCGGCAATAGTGTTCACAAACAAATGAAGTGTTTTGAGAAAAATCACATGTTTGTTTCAACTTTGTAAACGCTCTAGCGGCTAAAGTATTCGACGTAGGTGGGTCAAATAAATAGCATCGGTTAGATAATTTAAGGAGCTTTTAGAAAAGCCCTCAACCTATTTTCTATCCCTACCAGGAGCGCGGCAATAAGCGCGGCAATAGTGTTCACAAACAAATGTAGTGTTTTGAGAAAAATCACATGTTTGTTTCAACTTTGTAAACGCTCTAGCGGCTAAAGTATTCGATGTAAGTGGGTCAAATAAATAGCATCGGTTAGATAATTTAAGAAGCTTTTAGAAAAGCCCTCAACCTATTTTCTATCCCTACCAGGAGCGCGGCAATAGTGTTCACAAACAAATGAAGTGTTTTGAGAAAAATCACATGTTTGTTTCAACTTTGTAAACGCTCTAGCGGCTAAAGTATTCGATGTAGGTGGGTCAAATAAATAGCATCGGTTAGATAATTTAAGGAGCTTTTAGAAAAGCCCTCAACTCATTCTCTATCCCTACCAGGAGCGCGGCAATAGTGTTCACAAACAAATGTAGTGTTTTGAGAAAAATCACATGTTTGTTTCAACTTTGTAAACGCTCTAGCGGCTAAAGTATTCGATGTAGGTGGGTCAAATAAATAGCATCGGTTAGATAATTTAAGGGGCTTTTAAGAAAAGCCCTCAACCTATTCTCTATCCCTACCAGGAGCGCGGCAATAGTGTTCACAAACAAATGTAGTGTTTTGAGAAAAATCACATGTTTGTTTCAACTTTGTAAACGCTCTAGCGGCTAAAGTATTCGATGTACTAGGTGGGTCATATAAATCGGTTCGATAATTTAAGGAGCTTTTAGAAAAGCCCTCAACTTATTCTCTATCCCTACCAGGAGCGCGGCAATAGTGTTCACAAACAAATGTAGTGTTTTGAGAAAAATCACATGTTTGTTTCAACTTTGTAAACGCTCTAGCGGCTAAAGTATTCGATGTAGGTGGGTCAAATAAATAGCATCGGTTAGATAATTTAAGAAGCTTTTAGAAAAGCCCTCAACCTATTTTCTATCCCTACCAGGAGCGCGGCAATAGTGTTCACAAACAAATGTAGTGTTTTGAGAAAAATCACATGTTTGTTTCAACTTTGTAAACGCTCTAGCGGCTAAAGTATTCGATGTAGGTGGGTCAAATAAATAGCATCGGTTAGATAATTTAAGGAGCTTTTAGAAAAGCCCTCAACTTATTCTCTATCCCTACCAGGAGCGCGGCAATAGTGTTCACAAACAAATGTAGTGTTTTGAGAAAAATCACATGTTTGTTTCAACTTTGTAAACGCTCTAGCGGCTAAAGTATTCGATGTAGGTGGGTCAAATAAATAGCATCGGTTAGATAATTTAAGAAGCTTTTAGAAAAGCCCTCAACCTTATTTCTATCCCTACCAGGAGCGCGGCAATAGTGTTCACAAACAAATGTAGTGTTTTGAGAAAAATCACATGTTTGTTTCAACTTTGTAAACGCTCTAGCGGCTAAAGTATTCGATGTAAGTGGGTCAAATAAATAGCATCGGTTAGATAATTTAAGGAGCTTTTAGAAAAGCCCTCAACTTATTCTCTATCCCTACCAGGAGCGCGGCAATAGTGTTCACAAACAAATGTAGTGTTTTGAGAAAAATCACATGTTTGTTTCAACTTTGTAAACGCTCTAGCGGCTAAAGTATTCGATGTAGGTGGGTCAAATAAATAGCATCGGTTAGATAATTTAAGAAGCTTTTAGAAAAGCCCTCAACTCATTCTCTATCCCTACCAGGAGCGCGGCAATAGTGTTCACAAACAAATGTAGTGTTTTGAGAAAAATCACATGTTTGTTTCAACTTTGTAAACGCTCTAGCGGCTAAAGTATTCGATGTAGGTGGGTCAAATAAATAGCATCGGTTAGATAATTTAAGGAGCTTTTAGAAAAGCCCTCAACCTATTTTCTATCCCTACCAGGAGCGCGGCAATAGTGTTCACAAACAAATGTAGGGTTTTGAGAAAAATCACATGTTTGTTTCAACTTTGTAAACGCTCTAGCGGCTAAAGTATTCGATGTAGGTGGGTCAAATAAATAGCATCGGTTAGATAATTTAAGGAGCTTTTAGAAAAGCCCTCAACCTATTTTCTATCCCTACCAGGAGGGCGGCAATAGTGTTCACAAACAAATGTAGTGTTTTGAGAAAAATCACATGTTTGTTTCAACTTTGTAAACGCTCTAGCGGCTAAAGTATTCGATGTAGGTGGGTCAAATAAATAGCATCGGTTAGATAATTTAAGGGGCTTTTAGAAAAGCCCTCAACCTATTTTCTATCCGTACCAGGAGCGCGGCAATAGTGTTCACAAACAAATGTAGTGTTTTGAGAAAAATCACATGTTTGTTTCAACTTTGTAAACGCTCTAGCGGCTAAAGTATTCGATGTAGGTGGGTCAAATAAATAGCATCGGTTAGATAATTTAAGGAGCTTTTAGAAAAGCCCTCAACTTATTCTCTATCCCTACCAGGAGCGCGGCAATAGTGTTCACAAACAAATGTAGTGTTTTGAGAAAAATCACATGTTTGTTTCAACTTTGTAAACGCTCTAGCGGCTAAAGTATTCGATGTAGGTGGGTCAAATAAATAGCATCGGTTAGATAATTTAAGGAGCTTCTTAGAAAAGCCCTCAACTCATTCTCTATCCCTACCAGGAGCGCGGCAATAGTGTTCACAAACAAATGAAGTGTTTTGAGAAAAATCACATGTTTGTTTCAACTTTGTAAACGCTCTAGCGGCTAAAGTATTCGATGTAAGTGGGTCAAATAAATAGCATCGGTTAGATAATTTAAGGAGCTTTTAGAAAAGCCCTCAACTCATTCTCTATCCCTACCAGGAGCGCGGCAATAGTGTTCACAAACAAATGTAGTGTTTTGAGAAAAATCACATGTTTGTTTCAACTTTGTAAACGCTCTAGCGGCTAAAGTATTCGATGTAAGTGGGTCAAATAAATAGCATCGGTTAGATAATTTAAGGAGCTTTTAGAAAAGCCCTCAACTTATTCTCTATCCCTACCAGGAGCGCGGCAATAGTGTTCACAAACAAATGTAGTGTTTTGAGAAAAATCACATGTTTGTTTCAACTTTGTAAACGCTCTAGCGGCTAAAGTATTCGATGTAGGTGGGTCAAATAAATAGCATCGGTTAGATAATTTAAGAAGCTTTTAGAAAAGCCCTCAACCTATTTTCTATCCCTACCAGGAGCGCGGCAATAGTGTTCACAAACAAATGTAGTGTTTTGAGAAAAATCACATGTTTGTTTCAACTTTGTAAACGCTCTAGCGGCTAAAGTATTCGATGTAGGTGGGTCAAATAAATAGCATCGGTTAGATAATTTAAGGAGCTTTTAGAAAAGCCCTCAACTCATTCTCTATCCCTACCAGGAGCGCGGCAATAGTGTTCACAAACAAATGAAGTGTTTTGAGAAAAATCACATGTTTGTTTCAACTTTGTAAACGCTCTAGCGGCTAAAGTATTCGACGTAGGTGGGTCAAATAAATAGCATCGGTTAGATAATTTAAGAAGCTTTTAGAAAAGCCCTCAACTCATTCTCTATCCCTACCAGGAGCGCGGCAATAGTGTTCACAAACAAATGTAGTGTTTTGAGAAAAATCACAT
>NW_026094640.1:0-4253 GCF_024586455.1 Bactrocera neohumeralis | reverse complement strand
AATTATCTAACTGATGCTATTTATTTGACCCACCTACGTCGAATACTTTAGCCGCCAGAGCGTTTACAAAGTTGAAACAAACATGTGATTTTTCTCAAAACACTACATTTGTTTGTGAACACTATTGCCACGCTCCTGGTAGGGATAGAGAATAAGGTGAGGGCTTTTCTAAAAGCTCCTTAAATTATCTAACCGATGCTATTTATTTGACCCACCTGCGTCGAACACTTTAGTCGCTAGAGCGTTTACAAAAGTTGAAACAAAAATGTGATTTTTCTCAAAACACTACATTTGTTTTTGAACACTATTGCCACGCTCCTGGTAGGGATAGAAAATAGGTTGAGGGTTTTTCTAAAAGCTCCTTAAATTATCTAACTGATGCTATTTATTTGACCCACCTACGTCGAATACTTTAGCCGCTAGAACGTTTACAAAGTTGAAACAAAAATGTGATTTTTCTCAAAACACTACATTTGTTTGTGAACACTATTGCCACGCTCCTGGTAGGGATAGAAAATAGGTTGAGGGCTTTTCTAAAAGCTTCTTAAATTATCTAACCGATGCTATTTATTTGACCCACCTGCGTCGAACACTTTAGTCGCTAGAGCGTTTACAAAGTTGAAACAAACATGTGATTTTTCTCAAAACACTACATTTGTTTGTGAACACTATTGCCGCGCTCCTGGTACGGATAGAAAATAGGTTGAGGGCTTTTCGAAAAGCTTCTTAAATTATCTAACTGATGCTATTTATTTGACCCACCTACGTCGAATACTTTAGCCGCTAGAGCGTTTACAAAGTTGAAACAAAAATGTGATTTTTCTCAAAACACTACATTTGTTTGTGAACACTATTGCCACGCTCCTGGTAGGGATAAAAAATAGGTTGAGGGCTTTTCTAAAAGATCCTTAAATTATCTAACCGATGCTATTTATTTGACCCACCTACGTCGAATACTTTAGCCGCTAGAGCGTTTACAAAGTTGAAACAAACATGTGATTTTTCTCAAAACACTACATTTGTTTGTGAGCACTATTGCCTCGCTCCTGGTAGGGATAGAAAACAGGTTGAGGGCTTTTCTAAAAGATCGTTAAATTATCTAACCGATGCTATTTATTTGACCCACCTACGTCGAATACTTTAGCCGCTAGAGCGTTTACAAAGTTGAAACAAAATGTGATTTTTCTCAAAACACTACATTTGTTTGTGAACACTTTTGCCACGCTCCTGGTAGGGATAGAAAATAGGTTGGAGGGCTTTTCTAAAAGCTCCTTAAATTATCTAACCGATGCTATTTATTTGACCCACCTACGTCGAATACTTTAGCCGCTAGAGCGTTTACAAAGTTGAAACAAACATGTGATTTTTCTCAAAACACTACATTTGTTTGTGAACACTATTGCCACGCTCCTGGTAGGGATAGAAAATAGGTTGAGGGCTTTTCTAAAAGCTCTTTAAATTATCTAACCGATGCTGTTTATTTGACCCACCTACGTCGAATACTTTAGCCGCTAGAGCGTTTACAAAGTTGAAACAAACATGTGATTTTTCTCAAAACACTACATTTGTTTGTGAACACTATTGCCACGCTCCTGGTAGGGATAGAAAATAGGTTGAGGGCTTTTCTAAAAGCTCTTTAAATTATCTAACCGATGCTATTTATTTGACCCACCTATGTCGAATACTTTAGCCGCTAGAGCGTTTACAAAGTTGAAACAAAAATGTGATTTTTCTCAAAACACTACATTTGTTTTTGAACACTATTGCCAGGCTCCTGGTAGGGATAGAAAATAGGTTGAGGGCTTTTCTAAAAGCTCCTTAAATTATCTAACCGATGCTATTTATTTGACCCACCTATGTCGAATACTTTAGCCGCTAGAGCGTTTACAAAGTTGAAACAAACATGTGATTTTTCTCAAAACACTACATTTGTTTGTGAACACTATTGCCACGCTCCTGGTAGGGATAGAAAACAGGTTGAGGGCTTTTCTAAAAGATCTTTAAATTATCTAACCGATGCTATTTATTTGACCCACCTACGTCGAATACTTTAGCCGCTAGAGCGTTTACAAAGTTGAAACAAACATGTGATTTTTCTCAAAAAACTACATTTGTTTGTGAACACTATTGCCACGCTCCTGGTAGGGATAGAGAATAAGTTGAGGGCTTTTCTAAAAGCTCCTTAAATTATCTAACCGATGCTATTTATTTGACCCACCTGCGTCGAACACTTTAGTCGCTAGAGCGTTTACAAAAGTTGAAACAAACATGTGATTTTTCTCAAAACACTACATTTGTTTGTGAACACTATTGCCACGCTCCTGGTAGGGATAGAGAATAGGTTGAGGGCTTTTCTAAAGGCTCCTTAAATTATCTAACCGATGCTATTTATTTGACCCACCTACGTCGAATACTTTAGCCGCTAGAGCGATTACAAAGTTGAAACAAACATGTGATTTTTCTCAAAACACTACATTTGTTTGTGAACACTATTGCCACGCTCCTGGTAGGGATAGAAAACAGGTTGAGGGCTTTTCTAAAAGCTCCTTAAATTATCTAACCGATGCTATTTATTTGACCCACCTGCGTCGAATACTTTAGCCGCTAGAGCGTTTACAAAGTTGAAACAAAAATGTGATTTTTCTCAAAACACTACATTTGTTTGTGAACACTATTGCCACGCTCCTGGTAGGGATAGAAAACAGGTTGAGGGCTTTTCTAAAAGATCTTTAAATTATCTAACCGATGCTATTTATTTGACCCACCTGCGTCGAATACTTTAGCCGCTAGAGCGTTTACAAAGTTGAAACAAACATGTGATTTTTCTCAAAACACTACATTTGTTTGTGAACACTATTGCCACGCTCCTGGTAGGGATAGAAAATAGGTTGAGGGCTTTTCTAAAAGCTCCTTAAATTATCTAACCGATGCTATTTATTTGACCCACCTGCGTCGAATACTTTAGCCGCTAGAGCGTTTACAAAGTTGAAACAAACATGTGATTTTTCTCAAAACACTACATTTGTTTGTGAACACTATTGCCACGCTCCTGGTAGGGATAGAGAATAAGTTGAGGGCTTTTCTAAAAGCTCCTTAAATTATCTAACCGATGCTATTTATTTGACCCACCTACGTCGAATACTTTAGCCGCTAGAGCGTTTACAAAGTTGAAACAAAATGTGATTTTTCTCAAAACACTACATTTGTTTTCGAACACTATTGCCACGCTCCTGGTAAGGATAGAGAATAGGGTTGAGGGCTTTTCTAAAAGCTCCTTAAATTATCTAACCGATGCTATTTATTTGACCCACCTACGTCGAATACTTTAGACGCTAGAGCGTTTACAAAGTTGAAACAAACATGTGATTTTTCTCAAAACACTACATTTGTTTGTGAACACTATTGCCACGCTCCTGGTAGGGATAGAGAATAAGTTGAGGGCTTTTCTTAAGGCTCCTTAAATTATCTAACCGATGCTATTTATTTGACCCACCTACGTCGAATACTTTAGCCGCTAGAGCGTTTACAAAGTTGAAACAAAATGTGATTTTTCTCAAAACACTACATTTGTTTGTGAACACTATTGCCACGCTCCTTGTAGGAATAGAAAATAGGTTGGGGGCTTTTCTAAACGCTCCTTAAATTACCTAACCGATGCTGTTTATTTGACCCACCTACGTCGAACACTTTAGCCGCTAGAGCGTTTACAAAGTTGAAACAAACATGTGATTTTTCTCAAAACACTACATTTGCTTTGTGAACACTATTGCCACGCTCCTGGTAGGGATAGAGAATAAGTTGAGGGCTTTTCTAAAAGATCTTTAAATTATCTAACCGATGCTATTTATTTGACCCACCTACGTCGAATACTTTAGACGCTAGAGCGTTTACAAAGTTGAAACAAACATGTGATTTTTCTCAAAACACTACATTTGTTTGTGAACACTATTGCCAGGCTCCTGGTAGGGCCGGAAAATAGGTTGAGGGTTTTTCTAAAAGCTTCTTAAATTATCTAACCGATGCTATTTATTTGACCCACCTACGTCGAACACTTTAGCCGCTAGAGCGTTTACAAAGTTGAAACAAACATGTGATTTTTCTCAAAACACTACATTTGTTTGTGAACACTATTGCCAGGCTCCTGGTAGGGATAGAGAATAAGTTGAGGGCTTTTCTAAAAGGCTCCTTAAATTATCTAACCGATGCTATTTATTTGACCCAACTACGTCGAACACTTTAGACGCTAGAGCGTT
>NW_026094639.1:0-8759 GCF_024586455.1 Bactrocera neohumeralis | reverse complement strand
CTTTAGTAAATGGGAAAAATAATTAATTTATAAGGGGAAATTAATATTTAAGCAACTTGTTTGGTTTTTTAAAGGTTTATAGAAGAAATTTTTAACTAAAAGGAAAGGGATTTTAAATCACCCTTAGGGTTTTTGAAATTTTTTGTAAATGAAGAAAGTAATTAACTCTAATAGCGTGTTAATGATTTGAAGTAACTTTATATTGATTTCGAAGGTGTATATGCAATTTTATACTCACATGTAAAATAATGGAATTTTTCCAAACGCACTGCTGTTAGTTTTATACATCTTTAGTAAGATGAAAAAAGTTTTTAACTTTTTAATATGCGAAGATAATGATTTGAAGCGACTTGATAGTTTTTTTATATATTTAGTACCTTTGTATATGGAATTTTAATAATCGGTTTATGATTTGAAGCAACTAAATGTAAGATTGATAATGGATATTATTCCAAATGCACTGAATTTCGTTATGGTCTTTTGTCAACTTTAGTAAGATGAAGAAAGATAATTAACTTTAATATGTAAAGAATGATTTGAAAATTCGATATGGATTTTTAATGTGTATATGCAAAGAAATCGGTTTTATACCTAAATGCAAAAATATGGAATTTTTTCCAAATGCACTGCCGTTATGGTTTTATGTCAACTTTGAGTAAGATGAAGAAAGTAATTAACTTTAATATGCGAAATAATGATTTGAAGAAACTTGATATGAAGCCGTTAAATGTGTTTATGCAAGAAAATCGGTTTATACCTAAATATAAAATTTAGTAAGATGATGAAAGTTAATAACTTCATTATGCAAAGTTAATGATCTGAGGAACTTGATATGGCTTTCTAAATGTGTATATGCAAGAAAATCGGTTTTATACCTAAATGTAAAATTGTGGAATTTTTCCAAATACACTGCCGTTATAGATTTATGTCAACTTTAGTAAGATGAAGAAAGTTAAGTAACTTTAATAAGCAAAATTAATGATTTGAAGCAACTTCGATATGGATTTCTAAATGTGTACATGCAAGAAAATCGGTTATATACCTAAATGTGAAATTGTGGAATTTTTCCAAATGCATTGCCGTTTTGGCTTTATGCCAACTTCAGTAAGATGAAGAAGGTTAATTAACTTTAATATGTAAAGTTAATGATTTGAAGCAACTTGATATGGATTTCTAAATATGTGCATAGTATAAACAAGAAAATCGGTTTTATATCTAAATGTGAAAATATGAAATTTTTCCAAATACACTGCCGTTATGGCTTTATGTCAACTTTAGTAAGATGAACAAAGTTAATTAACTTTAATAAGTAAAGTTAATGATTTGAAGCAACTCCATATCGATTGCTTTTTTATGTTACATGCAAGAAAATCGATCTTATACCTAAATGTAAAATTATGGCATTTTTCCAAATGCACTGCCGTTATGGCTTTATGTCAACTTTAGTAAGATGAAGAAAGTTAATTAACTTTAATATGTAAAGTTAATGATTTGAAGCAACTTGATATGGATTTCTAAAATAAGAATATGCAAGAAAATCGGTTTTATACCTAAATGTAAAATTGTGGAATTTTTCCAAATGCACTGCCGTTATGGTTTTATGTCAACTTTAGTAAGAGGAAGAAAGTTAATTAACTTTAATATGTAAAGTTAATGATTTGAAGCACCTTGATATGGATTTCTAAATGTGTATATGCAAGGAAATCGGTTTTATACCTAAATGTAAAATTGTGGAATTTTTCCAAATGCACTGCCGTTATGGCTTTATGTCAACTTTAGTAAGATGAAGAAAGTTAATTAACTTTAATATGTAAAGTTAATGATTTGAAAATACTTGATATGGATTTCTAAACGTATATGCAAGGAAATAGGTTTTATACCTAAATGTAAAATTGTGGAATTTTTCCAAATGCACTGCCGTTATGGCTTTATGTCAACTTTAGTAAGATGAAGAAAGTTAATTAACTTTAATATGTAAAGTTAATGATTTGAAGCAACTTGATATGGATTTCTAAATGTGTATATGCAAGGAAATCGGTTTTATACCTAAATGTAAAATTGTGGAATTTTTCCAAATGCACTGCCGTTATGGCTTTATGTCAACTTTAGTAAGATGAAGAAAATTAATTAACTTTAATATGTAAAGTTAATGATTTGAAGCAACTTGATATGGATTTCTAAATATGTGCATAGTATAAACAAGAAAATCGGTTTTATACCTAAATGTAAAATTGTTGAATTTTTCCAAATGCACTGCCGTTATGGTTTTATGTCAACTTTAGTAAGATGAAGAAAGTTAATTAACTTTAATATGTAAAGTTAATGATTTGAAGCAACTTGATATGGATTTCTAAATGTGTATATGCAAGGAAATCGGTTTTATACCTAAATGTAAAATTGTGGAATTTTTCCAAATGCACTGCCGTTATGGCTTTATGTCAACTTTAGTAAGATGAAGAAAGTTAATTAACTTTAATATGTAAAGTTAATGATTTGAGGAAATTCGATATGGATTTCAAAATGTGTATATGCACGGAAATCGGTTTTATACCCAAATGTAAAATTGCGGAATTTTTCAAAATGCACTGCCGTTATGGTTTTATGTCAACTTTAGTAAGATGAAGAAAGTTAAATAACTTCATTATGCAAAGTTAATGATTTGAGGAAACTTGATATGGCTTTCTAAATGTGTATATGCAAGAAAATCGGTTTTATACCTAAATGTAAAATTGTGGAATTTTTCCAGATACACTGCCGTTATGGTTTTTTGTCAACTTTAGTAAGATGAAGAAAGTTAATTAACTTTAATATGTAAAGTTAATGATTTGAAGCAACTTGATATGGATTTCTAAATATGTGCATAGTATAAACAAGAAAATCGGTTTTATACCTAAATGTAAAATTGTTGAATTTTTCCAAATGCACTGCTGTTCTGGTTTTATGTCAACTTTAGTAAGATGAAAGAAGATAATTAACTTTAATATGCGAAGATAATGATTTAAAGCAATTTGATATGGTTTTCTAAATGTGTATATGCAAGAAAATCGGTTTTATACCTAAATGTAAAATTGTGGAATTTTTCCAAATGCACTGCCGTTATGGGTTTGTGTCAACTTTAGTAAGATGAAGAAAGTTAAGTAACTTTAATATGTAAAGTTAATGATTTGAAGCAACTTGATATGGATTTCTAAATGTGTATATGCAAGAAAATCGGTTTTATACCTAAATGTAAAATTGTGGAATTTTTCCAAATGCACTGCCGTTATGGCTTTATGTCAACTTTAGTAAGATGAAGAAAGTTAATTAACTTTAATATGTAAAGTTAATGATTTGAAGCAACTTGATATGGATTTCTAAATGTGTATATGCAAGGAAATCGGTTTTATACCTAAATGTAAAATTGTGGAATTTTTCCAAATGCACTGCCGTTATGGCTTTATGTCAACTTTAGTAAGATGAAGAAAGTTAATTAATTAACTTTAATAAAGTTAATGAAATTTGATGATTTGAAGCAACTTGATATGGATTTCTAAATGTGTATATGCAAGAAAATCGGTTTTATACCTGAATGTAAAATTATGGAATTTTTCCAAATGCACTGCCGTTATGGCTTCATGTCAACTTTAGTAAGATAAAGAGAGTTAATTAACTTTAATATGTAAAGATAATGATTTGAAGCAACTTGATATAGATTGATAAATGTTTGATATGCAAGTAAAATCGGTTTTATACCTAAATGCATAAATTTGTGGAATTTTTCCAAATGCACTGCCGTTATGGCTTTTATGTCAACTTTAGTAAGATGAAGAAAGTTAATTAACTTTAATATGTAAAGTTAATGATTTGAAGCAACTTGATATGGTTTTCCAATTGTGTATATGCAAGGTAATCGGTTTTATACCTAAATGTAAAATTGTGGAATTTTTCCAAATACACTGCCGTTATAGATTTATGTCAACTTTAGTAAGATGAAGAAAGTTAAGTAACTTTAATATGTAAAGATAATGATTTGAAGCAACTTGATATGGATTTCTAAATGTGTATATTCAAGAAACCCGGTTTTATACTTATATGTAAAGTTGTGGAATTTTTCCAAATGCACTGCCGTTATGGTTTTATGTCAACTTTAGTAATATGAAGAAAGTTAATTAACTTTAATAAGAAAAGTTAATGATTTGAAGCAACTTGATATGGATTGCTAAATGTGTGCATATGCAAGAAAATCGGTTTTATACCTAAATGTAAAATTAAGGATTTTTCCAAATGCACTGCCGTTATGGTTTTATGTCAACTTTAGTAAGATGAAGAAAGTTAATTAACTTTAATATGTAAAGTTAATGATTTGAAGCAACTTGATATGGATTTCTAAATGTGTATATGCAAGGAAATCGGTTTTATACCTTAATGTAAAATTGTGGAATTTTTCCAAATGCACTGCCGTTATGGTTTTATGTCAACTTTAGTAAGATGAAGAAAGTTAATTAACTTTAATATGTAAAGTTAATGATTTGAAGCAACTTGATATGGATTTCTAAATGTGTATATGCAAGGAAATCGGTTTTATACCTAAATGTAAAATTGTGGAATTTTTCCAAATGCACTGCCGTTATGGTTTTATGTCAACTTTAGTAAGATGAAGAAAGTTAATTAACTTTAATATGTAAAGTTAATGATTTGAAGCACCTTGATATGGATTTCTAAATGTGTATATACATGAAAATCGATTTTATACCTAAGTGTAAAATTGTGGAATTTTTTCAAATGCACTGCTGTTATGGCTTCATGTCAACTCCAGTAAAAAGAAGAAAGTTAATTAACTTTAATATGTAAAGTTAATGATTTGAAGCAACTTGATATGGATTTCGAAATGTGTATATGCAAGCAAATCGGTTTTATACCTAAATGTAAAATTATGAAATTTTTCCAAATGCACTGCCGTTATGGTTTTATGTCAACTTTAGTAAGATGAAGAGAGTTAATTAACTTTAATATGTAAAGATAATGATTTGAAGCAACTTGATATGGATTTCTAAATGTATATGCAAGAAAATCGGTTTTATACCTAAATGTAAAATTGTGGAATTTTTCCAAATACACTGCCGTTATGGTTTTATGTCAACTTTAGTAAGATGAAGAAAGTTAATTAACTTTAATATGTAAAGTTAATGATTTGAAGCACCTTGATATGGATTTCTAAATGTGTATATACAAAAAAATCGATTTTATACTTAAATGTAAAATTGTGGAATTTTTTCCAAATGCACTGCCGTTATGGTTTTATGTCAACTTTAGTAAGATGAAGAAAGTTAATTAACTTTAATATGTAAAGTTAATGATTTGAAGCAACTTAATACGGATTTCTAAATATGTGCATAGTATAAGCAGAAAAATCGGTTTTATACCTAAATGTAAAATTGTGGAATTTTTCCAAATGCACTGCCGTTATGGTTTTATGTCAACTTTAGTAAGATGAAGAAAGTTAAATAACTTTAATATGTAAAGTTAATGATTTGAAGAACTTGATATGGCTTTCTAAATGTGTATATGCAAGGAAATCGGTTTTATACCTAAATGTAAAATTGTGGAATTTTTCCAAATACACTGCCGTTATAGATTTATGTCAACTTTAGTAAGATGAAGAAAGTTAATTAACTTAAATATGTAAAGTTAATGATTTGAAGCAACTTGATATGGATTTCTAAATGTGTATAAACAAGAAAATCGGTTTTATACCTTAATGTAAAATTGTGGAATTTTTCCAAATGCACTGCCGTTATGGTTTTATGTCAACTTTAGTAAGATGAAGAAAGTTAATTAACTTTAATATGTAAAGTTAATGATTTGAAGCAACTTGATATGGATTTCTAAATGTGTATATGCAAGGAAATCGGTTTTATACCTAAATGTAAAATTGTGGAATTTTTCCAAATGAACTGCCGTTATGGCCTTATGTCAACTTTAGTAAGATGAAGAAAGTTAATTAACTTTAATATGTAAAGTTAATGATTTGAAGACAACTTGATATGGTTTTCTAAATGTGTACATGCAAGAAAATCGGTTTTATACCTAAATGTAAAATTGGGGAATTTTTCCAAATGCATTGCGGTTATGGCTTTATGTCAACTTTAGTAAGATGAAGAAAGTTAATTAACTTTAATGTGCGAATTTAATAATTTTAAGCAACTTGATACGGATTTCTAAATGTGTACCTGCAAGAAATCGGTTTTATACCTAAATGTAAAATTGTAGAATTTTTCTAAATGCACTGCCGTTATGGCTTTATGTCAACTTTAGTAAGATGAAGAAAGTTAATTAACTTTAATATGTAAAGTTAATGATTTGAAGCAACTTGATATGGATTTCTAAATGTGTATATGCAAGGAAATCGGTTTTATACCTAAATGTAAAATTGTGGAATTTTTCCAAATGCACTGCCGTTATGGCTTTATGTCAACTTTAGTAAGATGAAGAAAGTTAATTAACTTTAATATGTAAAGTTAATGATTTGAAGCAACTTGATATCGATTGCTAAATGTGTATATGCAAGAAAATCGGTTTTATACCTAAATGTAAGTATGTGGAATTTTTCCAAATGCACTGCCGTTATGGTTTTTATGTCCAGTTTTAGTAAGATGAAGAAGATTAATTTAATATGTAAAGTTAATGATTTGAAGAAAATTGATATGGATTTCTAAATGTGTACATGCAAGAAAGTCGATTTTATACCTAAATGTAAAATTATGGAATTTTTTCCAAATGCACTGCCGTTATGGCTTTATGTCAACTTTAGTAAGATGAAGAAAGATAATTAACTTTAATATGTAAAGTTAATGATTTGAAGCAATTCGATATGGATTTCTAAATGTGTATATGCAAGAAAATCGGTTTTATACCTAAATGTAAAATGTGGACGTTTTCCAAATGCACTGCCGTTATGGTTTTATGTCAACTTTAGTAAGATGAAGAAAGTTAATTAACTTTAATATGTAAAGTTAATGATTTGAAGCAACTTGATATGGATTTCTAAATATGTGCATAGTATAAACAAGAAAATCGGTTTTATACCTAAATGTAAAATTGTTGAATTTTTCCAAATGCACTGCCGTTATGGTTTTATGTCAACTTTAGTAAGATGAAGAAAGTTAATTAACTTTAATATGTAAAGTTAATGATTTGAAGCAACTTGATATTGATTTCTAAATATGTGCATAGTACATACAAGAAAATCGATTTTATACCTAAATGTGAAAATATGTGAAATTTTTCCAAATACACTGCCGTTATGGCTTTATGTCAACTTTAGTAAGATGAAGAAAGTTAACTAACTTTAATATGTAAAGTTAATGATTTGAAGCAACTTGATATGGATTTCTAAATGTGTATATGCAAGGAAATCGGTTTTATACCTAAATGTAAAATTATGGAATTTTTCCAAATGCACTGCCGTTATGGTTTTATGTCAACTTTAGTAAGATGAAGAAAGTTAATTAACTTTAATATGTAAAGTTAATGATTTGAAAAAACTTGATATGGATTTCTTAATGTACATGCAAAGAAATCGGTTTTATACCTAAATGTAAAATTGTGGAATTTTTCCAAATGCACTGCCGTTATGGCTTTATGTCAACTTTAGTAAGATGAAGAAGGTTATTTCGCTTTAATATGTAAAGTTAATGATTTGAAGCAACTCGATGTAGATTTCAAAATGTGTATACGCAAGAAAATCGGTTTTATACCTAAATGTAAAATTGTGGAATTTTTCCAAATGCACTGCCGTTATGGTTTTATGTCAACTTTAGTAAGATGAAGAAAGTTAATTAACTTTAATATGTAAAGTTAATGATTTGAAGCAACTTGATATGGATTTCTAAATGTGTATATGCAAGGAAATCGGTTTTATACCTAAATGTAAAATTATGGCATTTTTCCAAATACACTGCCGTTACGGTTTTATGTCAACTTTAGTAAGATGAAGAAAGTTAAGTAACTTTAATATGTAAAGTTAATGATTTGAAGCAACTTGATATGGATTTCTAAATGTGTATATGCAAGAAAACCGGTTTTATACTTAAATGTGAAGTTGTGCAATTTTTCCAAATGCACTGCCGTTATGGTTTTATGTCAACTTTAGTAAGATGAAGAAAGTTAATTAACTTTAATAAGTAAAGTTAATGATTTGAAGCAACTTGTTCTGGATTTCTTAATGTGTAAATATGTACAAGAAAATCGGTTTCATACCTTAATGTAAAATTGTGGAATTTTTCCAAATGCACTGCCGTTATGGCTTTATGTCAACTTTAGTAAGATGAAGAAAGTTAATTAACTTTAATATGTAAAGTTAATGATTTGAAGCAACTTTCTGTGGATTTCTATATGTGTATATGAGAGAAAATCGGTTTCATATCTAAATGTAAAATTGTGGAATTTTTCCAAATGCACTGCCGTTTTGGCTTTATGTCAACTTTAGTAAGATGACGAAAATTAATTAACTTTAATATGTAAAGTTAATGATTTGAAGCACCTTGATATGGATTTCTAAATGTGTATATACATGAAAATCGATTTTATACCTAAGTGTAAAATTGTGGAATTTTTTCCAAATGCACTGCCGTTATGGTTTATGTCAACTTAAGTAAGATAAGGAAGGTTAAATAACTTTAATTATGTAAAGTTAATGATTTGAAGCAACTTGCTATGGATTTCGAAATGTGTATATGCAAGGAAATCGGTTTTATACCTAAATGTAAAATTATGAATTT
>NW_026094638.1:0-3299 GCF_024586455.1 Bactrocera neohumeralis | reverse complement strand
TTGTCTTCACCGATCTCGCGCTCCAGTTAACTCTCGCACATTAAATCGGATCAATCCTGCATTAGCAATCGACATTCGATCCACGCACATTCGCTGACTCACTGCGCCCTGTCATCATCACCCGGTTCGCTTCGCTACCGCATCGATACTTCAATTGGATCATCGTCTGATCGCCGTTGACCTTGTCATCAATTTTATATATATTCGTTTGCGACACCCATCCCGCGCGCTGTAGTTAGCACCACATACGATCCCGTTTAAATCGATTTCATCAATTTTGTATATATTTGTTTGCGACACCAATCTCGCGCGCTGTAGTTAGCACCACATACGATCCCGTTTAAATCGAAAACCAGCAACAATAAACATTTAGCGCAAAGAAAAATATCATTTATATAAAGTTAAATATTCTCCAAATGAAATTGCATTATATGTAAGTGAAATTGCCAAAATAAACGGGTATGTTTTTTATTTCATATGTGCGGGACAATAACTGATTTGGCAACAAATGTTCATTGGCAAATGGTATAAATGGTAATTACCGGCATGGAAATAAAGTAACATATGTATCTAATTATTACAAACTTAACCAAACTTAAATATGTTAAACTAATGATTCCAAGCAACTCAATATCGATTGCGAAATGTGAATATACAAGAAAATCGACTTCATACCTGAATATAAGATTGTCGAATTTTTACAAATGCACTTCCGTTATGGCTTTATGTCAACTTCGGTAAGATGAAGAAGCATAATTAACTTAAATATGTTAAACTAATGATTTAAGGCAATTCAATATCGACTGCTAAATGTGTATATACAAGAAAATCGACTTTATACCTGAATATAAGAATGTCAAATTCTTCCAAATGCACTGCCGTTATGGCTTTATGTCAACTTCAGTAAGATGAAGAAAGTTAATTAACTTAAATATGGTAAATTAATGATTTAAGGCAATTCAATATCGACTGCTAAATGTGTATACACAAGAAAGTCGACTTTATACCTGAACATAAGATTGTCGAATTTTTACAAATGCACTGCCGTTATGGCTTTATGTCAACCACAGTAAGATGAAGAAACATAATTAACTTAAATATGTTAAATTAATGATTTAAGGCAATTCAATATCCACTGCTAAATATGTATATACAAGAAAGACGACTTTATACCTGTATATAAGATTGTCGAATTTTTGCAAATGCACTGCCGTTATGGCTATATGTCAACTTCGGTAAGATGAAGAAAGATAATTAACTTAAATATGTTAAACTAATGATTTAAGGCAATTCAATATCGACTGCTAAATGTGTATATACAAGAAAATCGTCTTTATACCTGAATATAAGATTGTCCAATTCTTCCAAATGCACTGCCCTTATGGCTTTATGTGAACTTCGGTAAGATGAAGGAAGTTAATTAACTTAAATATGTTAAATTAATGATTTAAGGCAATTCAATATCGACTGCTAAATGTGTATATACAAGAAAATCGACTTTATACCTGAATATAAGATTGTCGAATTATTCCAAATGCACTGCCGTTATGACTTTATGTCAACTTCAGTAAGATGAAGAAGGTAATTAACTTAAATATGTTAAATTAATGATTTAAAGCAACTCAATATCGACTGCTAAATGTGCATATACAAGAAAATCGACTTTATACCTGAATATAAGATTGTCGAATTCTTCCAAATGCACTGCCGTTATGGCTTTTTGTCAACTTCGGTAAGATAAAGAAAGTTAATTAACTTAAATATGTTAAATTAATGATTTAAAGCAATTCAATATCGACTGCTAAATGTGTATATATAAAAAAAAATCGACTTTATACCTGAATATAAGATTGTCGAATTTTTACAAATGCACTGCCGTTATGGCTTTATGTCAACTATGGTAAGATGAAGAAAGTTAATTAACTTAAATATGTTAAATTAATGATTTAAGGCAATTCAATATCGACTGCTAAGTGTGTATATACAAGAAAATCGACTTTATACCTGAATATAAGTTTGTCGAGTTTTTACAAATGCACTGCCGTTCTGGCTTTATGTCAACTTCGGTAAGATGAAGAAAGTTAATTGACTTAAATATGTTAAATTAATGATTTGAAGCAATTCAATATCGATTGCTAAATGTGTATATAAGAGAAAATCGACCTTATACCTGTATATAAGATTGTCGAATTTTTACAAATGCTCTGCCGTTATGGCTTTATGTCAACTACAGGAAGATGAAGAAGGTTAATTAACTTAAGTATGTTAAACTTATGATTAAAGGCAATTCAATATCGACTGCTAAATGTGTATATACAAGAAAATCGACTTTATACCTGAATATAAGATTGTCGAATTCTCGCAAATGCTCTGCCGTTATGGCTTTATGTCAACTTCAGTAAGATGAAGAAGGTAAATTAACTTAAAGATGTTAAATTAATGATTTAGGGCACTTCCATATCGACTGCAACGTGTATATACATCGTCTTTATACCTTGACATAAGATTGTCGAATTTTTACAAATGCACTGCTGTTATGGCTTTATATCAACTTCGGTAAGATGAAGAAAGTTAATTAACTTAAATATGTTAAATTAATGATTTAAGGCAATTCAATATCGACTGCTAAGTGTGTATATACAAGAAAAACGACTTTATACTTGAATATAAAATTGTCGAATTCTTCCAAATGAACTGCCGTTAAGGCTACATGTCAACTTCAGTAAGATGAGGAAGGTTAATTAGCGTAAATATGTTAAATTAATGATTTAAAGCAAATTGATATCGACTGCTAAATATTGATAACAAGAAAATCGATTTTTTATACCTGGAATATAAGTTGCTTTTTTAAAACACTGCGTTTGGCTTTTGTCAATTTCGGTAAGAAAAAGAAAAAATTTTTTCAAAATTTAAAATTAATGACTTGGCAATTCATATCGACTGCTATGGTTATACAAAAAAAGACTTTATACCTGAAATGTTGTCAAATTTTTACAAAGCACCCCCTTTGGCTTTTTCAATTTCGGTAAGATAAAGAAATTTTTTTCAAATATGAAAATTAATGATTTGGCAATTCATATCGACGTATGTGTATATTAAAGAAAATGATTTTATATGAATATAAATTGTCGAATTTACAAAGCATGCTTTTGGTTTTAAATTCAACTTGGGAAGATAAAAAAGTTAATTAATTTAAAATATGTTAAATTAAATGTTTTAAAGAATTCAATATCGACTGCTAAATGTCTATCAAAAAAATTTGGGACTTTCCCTAATTAAAATTTTCGAATTTTTAAAAT
>NW_026094637.1:0-4992 GCF_024586455.1 Bactrocera neohumeralis | reverse complement strand
CTTCCAAATGTTCTGCCGTTATGGCTTTATGTCAACTTCGATAAGATGAAGAAGGATAATAAACTTTAATTTTTGATGTTAATGATTTGAACAAACTCAACACCGACTGCTAAATGTGTATATACAAGAAAATCGACTTTATACCTGAATATAAGATTGTCGAATTCTTCCAAATGCACTGCCGTTATGGCTTTATGTCAACTTCGATAAGATGAAGAAGGCTAATTTACTTAAATATTTGATGTTAATGATTTGAAGCAACTCAATACCGACTGCTAAATGTGTATATACAAGAAAATCGACTTTATACCTGAATATAAGATTGACGAATTCTTCCAAATGCACTGCCGTTATGGCTTAATGTCAACTACGATAAAATGAAAAAGGATAATTAACTTAAATATTTGATGTTAATGATTTGAAGCAACTCAATACCGACTGTTAAATGTGTATATACAAGAAAATCGACTTTATAACTGATTATAAGATTGTCGAATTCTTCCAAATGCACTGCCGTTATGGCTTTATGTCAACTTCGATAAGATGAAGAAGGCTAATTAACTTAAATATTTGATGTTAATGATTTGAAGCAACTCAATACCGACTGCTAAATGTGTATATACAAGAAAATCGACTTTATACCTGAATATAAGATTGTCGAATTCTTCCAAATGCACTGCCGTTATGGCTTTATGTCAACTTCGATAAGATGAAGAAGGCTAATTAACTTAAATATTTGATGTTAATGATTTGAAGCAACTCAATACCGACTGCTAAATGTGTATATACAAGAAAATCGACTTTATACCTGAATATAAGATTGTCGAATTCTTCCAAATGCACTGCCGTTATGGCTTTATGTCAACTTCGATAAGATGAAGAAGGCTAATTAACTTAAATATTTGATGTTAATGATTTGAAGCAACTCAATACCGACTGCTAAATGTGTATATACAAGAAAATCGACTTTATACCTGAATATAAGATTGTCGAATTCTTCCAAATGCACTGCCGTTATGGCTTTATGTCAACTTCGATAAGATGAAGAAGGCTAATTTAACTTAAATATTTGATGTTAATGATTTGAAGCAACTCAATACCGACTGCTAAATGTGTATATACAAGAAAATCGACTTTATACCTGAATATAAGATTGTCGAATTCTTCCAAATGCACTGCCGTTATGGCTTTATGTCAACTTCGATAAGATGAAGAAGGCTAATTAACTTTAATATTTGATGTTAATGATTTGAAGCAACTCAATACCGACTGCTAAATGTGTATATACAAGAAAATCGACTTTATACCTGAATATAAGATTGTCGAATTCTTCCAAATGCACTGCCGTTATGGCTTTATGTCAACTTCGATAAGATGAAGAAGGCTAATTAACTTTAATATTTGATGTTAATGATTTGAAGCAACTCAATATCGACTGCTAAATGTGTATATACAAGAAAATCGACTTTATACCTGAATATAAGATTGTCGAATTCTTCCAAATGCACTGCCGTTATGGCTTTATGTCAACTTCGATAAGATGAAGAAGGCTAATTAACTTAAATATTTGATGTTAATGATTTGAAGCAACTCAATATCGACTGCTAAATGTGTATATACAAGAAAATCGACTTTATACCTGAATATAAGATTGTCGAATTCTTCCAAATGCACTGCCGTTATGGCTTTATGTCAACTTCGATAAGATGAAGAAGGCTAATTAACTTAAATATTTGATGTTAATGATTTGAAGCAACTCAATACCGACTGCTAAATGTGTATATACAAGAAAATCGACTTTATACCTGAATATAAGATTGTCGAATTCTTCCAAATGCACTGCCGTTATGGCTTTATGTCAACTTCGATAAGATGAAGAAGGCTAATTAACTTTAATATTTGATGTTAATGATTTAAAGCAACTCAATATCGACTGCTAAATGTGTATATACAAGAAAATCGACTTTATACCTGAATATAAGATTGTCGAATTCTTCCAAATGCACTGCCGTTATGGCTTTATGTCAACTTCGATAAGATGAAGAAGGCTAATTAACTTAAATATTTGATGTTAATGATTTGAAGCAACTCAATACCGACTGCTAAATGTGTATATACAAGAAAATCGACTTTATACCTGAATATAAGATTGTCGAATTCTTCCAAATGCACTGCCGTTATGGCTTTATGTCAACTTCGATAAGATGAAGAAGGCTAATTAACTTAAATATTTGATGTTAATGATTTGAAGCAACTCAATACCGACTGCTAAATGTGTATATACAAGAAAATCGACTTTATACCTGAATATAAGATTGTCGAATTCTTCCAAATGCACTGCCGTTATGGCTTTATGTCAACTTCGATAAGATGAAGAAGGCTAATTAACTTAAATATTTGATGTTAATGATTTGAAGCAACTCAATACCGACTGCTAAATGTGTATATACAAGAAAATCGACTTTATACCTGAATATAAGATTGTCGAATTCTTCCAAATGCACTGCCGTTATGGCTTTATGTCAACTTCGATAAGATGAAGAAGGCTAATTAACTTAAATATTTGATGTTAATGATTTGAAGCAACTCAATACCGACTGCTAAATGTGTATATACAAGAAAATCGACTTTATACCTGAATATAAGATTGTCGAATTCTTCCAAATGCACTGCCGTTATGGCTTTATGTCAACTTCGATAAGATGAAGAAGGCTAATTAACTTAAATATTTGATGTTAATGATTTGAAGCAACTCAATACCGACTGCTAAATGTGTATATACAAGAAAATCGACTTTATACCTGAATATAAGATTGACGAATTCTTCCAAATGTTCTGCCGTTATGGCTTTAAGTCAACTTCGATAAGATGAAGAAGGATATTAAACTTTAATATTTGATGTTAATGATTTGAAGCAACTCAATACCGACTGCTAAATGTGTATATACAAGAAAATCGACTTTATACCTGAATATAAGATTGTCGAATTCTTCCAAATGCACTGCCGTTATGGCTTTATGTCAACTTCGATAAGATGAAGAAGGCTAATTAACTTAAATATTTGATGTTAATGATTTAAAGCAACTCAATACCGACTGTAAAATGTGTATATACAAGAAAATCGACTTTATACCTGAATATAAGATTGTCGAATTCTTTCAAATGCACTGCCGTTATGGCTTTATGTCAACTTCGATAAGATGAAGAAGGCTAATTAACTTAAATATTTGATGTTAATGATTTGAAGCAACTCAATATCGACTGTAAATGTGTATATACAAGAAAATCGACTTTATACCTGAATATAAGATTGTCGAATTCTTCCAAATGCACTGCCGTTATGGCTTTATGTCAACTTCGATAAGATGAAGAAGGCTAATTAACTTAAATATTTGATGTTAATGATTTGAAGCAACTCAATACCGACTGCTAAATGTGTATATACAAGAAAATCGACTTTATACCTGAATATAAGATTGTCGAATTCTTCCAAATGCACTGCCGTTATGGCTTTATGTCAACTTCGATAAGATGAAGAAGGCTAATTAACTTAAATATTTGATGTTAATGATTTGAAGCAACTCAATACCGACTGCTAAATGTGTATATACAAGAAAATCGACTTTATACCTGAATATAAGATTGTCGAATTCTTCCAAATGCACTGCCGTTATGGCTTTATGTCAACTTCGATAAGATGAAGAAGGCTAATTAACTTAAATATTTGATGTTAATGATTTGAAGCAACTCAATACCGACTGCTAAATGTGTATATACAAGAAAATCGACTTTATACCTGAATATAAGATTGTCGAATTCTTCAAATGCACTGCCGTTATGGCTTTATGTCAACTTCGATAAGATGAAGAAGGCTAATTAACTTTAATATTTGATGTTAATGATTTGAAGCAACTCAATACCGACTGCTAAATGTGTATATACAAGAAAATCGACTTTATACCTGAATATAAGATTGTCGAATTCTTCCAAATGCACTGCCGTTATGGCTTTATGTCAACTTCGATAAGATGAAGAAGGCTAATTTAACTTAAATATTTGATGTTAATGATTTGAAGCAACTCAATACCGACTGCTAAATGTGTATATACAAGAAAATCGACTTTATACCTGAATATAAGATTGTCGAATTCTTCCAAATGCACTGCCGTTATGGCTTTATGTCAACTTCGATAAGATGAAGAAGGATAATAATGTTTGATGTTAATGATTTGAACAAACTCAACACCGACTGCTAAATGTGTATATACAAGAAAATCGACTTTATACCTGAATATAAGATTGTCGAATTCTTCCAAATGCACTGCCGTTATGGCTTTATGTCAACTTCGATAAGATGAAGAAGGCTAATTTATTTAAATATTTGATGTTAATGATTTGAAGCAACTCAATACCGACTGCTAAATGTGTATATACAAGAAAATCGACTTTATACCTGAATATAAGATTGACGAATTCTTCCAAATGTTCTGCCGTTATGGCTTTATGTCAACTTCGATAAGATGAAGAAGGGTAATAAACTCTAATGTTTGATGTTAATGATTTGAACAAACTCAACACCGACTGCTAAATGTGTATTTACAAGAAAATCGACTTTATACCTGAATATAAGATTGTCGAATTCTTCGAAATGCACTGCCGTTATGGCTTTATGTCAACTTCGATAAGATGAAGAAAGCTAATTTACTTAAATATTTGATGTTAATGATTTGAAGCAACTCAATACCGACTGCTAAATGTGTATATACAAGAAAATCGACTTTATACCTGAATATAAGATTGACGAATTCTTCCAAATGTTCTGCCGTTATGGCTTTATGTCAACTTCGATAAGATGAAGAAGGATAATAAACTTTAATGTTTGATGTTAATGATTTGAACAAACTCAACACCGACTGCTAAATGTGTAAATACAAGGAAATTTACTTTATACCAGATTATAAGATTGTCGAATTCTTCCAAATGTTCGATAAG
>NW_026094636.1:0-1906 GCF_024586455.1 Bactrocera neohumeralis | reverse complement strand
ATCCCTACCAGGAGCGCGGCAATAGTGTTCACAAACAAATGTAGTGTTTTGAGAAAAATCACATGTTTGTTTCAACTTTGTAAACGCTCTAGCGGCTAAAGTGTTCGACGTAGGTGGGTCAAATAAATAGCATCGGTTAGATAATTTAAGAAGCTTTTAGAAAAGCCCTCAACCTATTTTCTATCCCTACCAGGAGCGCGGCAATAGTGTTCACAAACAAATGTAGTGTTTTGAGAAAAATCACATGTTTGTTTCAACTTTGTAAACGCTCTAGCGGCTAAAGTATTCGATGTAAGTGGGTCAAATAAATAGCATCGGTTAGATAATTTAAGGAGCTTTTAGAAAAGCCCTCAACCTATTTTCTATCCCTACCAGGAGCGCGGCAATAGTGTTCACACACAAATTGTAGTGTTTTGAGAAAAATCACATGTTTGTTTCAACTTTGTAAACGCTCTAGCGGCTAAAGTATTCGACGTAGGTGGGTCAAATAAATAGCATCGGTTAGATAATTTAAGAAGCTTTTAGAAAAGCCCTCAACCTAGTTTCTATCCCTACCAGGAGCGCGGCAATAGTGTTCACAAACAAATGTAGTGTTTTGAGAAAAATCACATGTTTGTTTCAACTTTGTAAACGCTCTAGCGGCTAAAGTATTCGATGTAGGTGGGTCAAATAAATAGCATCGGTTAGATAATTTAAGGAGCTTTTAGAAAAGCCCTCAACTATTCTCTATCCCTACCAGGAGCGCGGCAATAGTGTTCACAAACAAATGAAGTGTTTTGAGAAAAATCACATGTTTGTTTCAACTTTGTAAACGCTCTAGCGGCTAAAGTATTCGACGTAGGTGGGTCAAATAAATAGCATCGGTTAGATAATTTAAGAAGCTTTTAGAAAAGCCCTCAACCTACATTTTCTATCCCTACCAGGAGCGCGGCAATAGTGTTCACAAACAAATGAAGTGTTTTGAGAAAAATCACATGTTTGTTTCAACTTTGTAAACGCTCTAGCGGCTAAAGTATTCGACGTAGGTGGGTCAAATAAACAGCATCGGTTAGATAATTTAAGGAGCTTTTAGAAAAGCCCTCAACCTAGTTTCTATCCCTACCAGGAGCGCGGCAATAGTGTTCACAAACAAATGTAGTGTTTTGAGAAAAATCACAAGTTTGTTTCAACTTTGTAAACGCTCTAGCGGCTAAAGTATTCGATGTAAGTGGGTCATATAAATAGCATCGGTTAGATAATTTAAGAGCTTTTAGAAAAGCCCTCAACTCATTCTCTATCCCTACCAGGAGCGCGGCAATAGTGTTCACAAACAAATGAAGTGTTTTGAGAAAAATCACATGTTTGTTTCAACTTTGTAAACGCTCTAGCGGCTAAAGTATTCGATGTAAGTGGGTCAAATAAATAGCATCGGTTAGATAATTTAAGGAGCTTTTAGAAAAGCCCTCAACCTATTCTCTATCCCTACCAGGAGCGCGGCAATAGTGTTCACAAACAAATGTAGTGTTTTGAGAAAAATCACATGTTTGTTTCAACTTTGTAAACGCTCTAGCGGCTAAAGTGTTCGACGCAGGTGAAGTGTTTTGAGAAAAATCACATGTTTGTTTCAACTTTGTAAACGCTCTAGCGACTAAAGTGTTCGACGTAGGTGGGTCAAATAAATAGCATCGGTTAGATAATTTAAGGAGCTTTTAGAAAAGCCCTCAACCTATTTTCTATCCCTACCAGGAGCGCGGCAATAGTGTTCACAAACAAATGTAGTGTTTTGAGAAAAATCACATGTTTGTTTCAACTTTGTAAACGCTCTAGCGGCTAAAGTATTCGATGTAAGTGGGTCAAATAAATAGCATCGGTTAGATAATTTAAGGAGCTTTTAGAAAAGCCCTCAACTTATTCTCTATCCCTACCA
>NW_026094635.1:0-10255 GCF_024586455.1 Bactrocera neohumeralis | reverse complement strand
GGCGTGGTAATAGTGTTCACAAAAAATGTAGTTTTTGAGAAAAATCACATTTTTTTTAATTTTTTAAACGCTCTAGCGGCTAAAGTATTTAACCTAGGTGGGTCAAATATATTGCATTAGTTAGCTATGTCGAAGAGCTTCCAGGAAAACTAGCACTTGCCCCCTAAACCCTACCAGGGGCGTGGCAATAGTGTTCACAAAAATGTAGTTTTTTGAGAAAAATCACATTTTTTTTAATTTTTAAACGCTCTAGCGGCTAAAGTATTTAACCTAGGTGGGTCAAATATATTGCATTAGTTAGCTATGTCGAAGAACTTCCAGGAAAACTAGCACTTGCCCCTGAACCCTACCAGGGGCGTGGTAATAGTGTTCACAAAAAATGTAGTTTTTGAGAAAAATCACATTTTTTTTAACTTTTTAAACGCTCTAGCGGCTAAAGTATTTAACCTAGGTGGGTCAAATATATTGCATTAGTTAGCTATGTCGAAGAACTTCCAGGAAAACTAGCACTTGCCCCTAAACCCTACCAGGGGCGTGGTAATAGTGTTCACAAAAATGTAGTTTTTTGAGAAAAATCACATTTTTTTTTTTTAATTTTTAAACGCTCTAGCGGCTAAAGTATTTAACCTAGGTGGGTCAAATATATTGCATTAGTTAGCTATGTCGAAGAACTTCCAGGAAAACTAGCACTTGCCCCCTAAACCCTACCAGGGGCGTGGTAATAGTGTTCACAAAAAATGTAGTTTTTTGAGAAAAATCACATTTTTTTTTAACTTTTTAAACGCTCTAGCGGCTAAAGTATTTAACCTAGGTGGGTCAAATATATTGCATTAGTTAGCTATGTCGAAGAACTTCCAGGAAAACTAGCACTTGCCCCTAAACCCTACCAGGGGCGTGGTAATAGTGTTCACAAAAAATGTAGTTTTTGAGAAAAATCACATTTTTTTTTTAACTTTTTAAACGCTCTAGCGGCTAAAGTATTTAACCTAGGTGGGTCAAGATATATTGCATTAGTTAGCTATGTCGAAGAACTTCCAGGAAAACTAGCACTTGCCCCTAAACCCTACCAGGGGCGTGGCAATAGTGTTCACAAAAATGTAGTTTTTTGAGAAAAATCACATTTTTTTTTTAACTTTTTAAACGCTCTAGCGGCTAAAGTATTTAACCTAGGTGGGTCAAATATATTGCATTAGTTAGCTATGTCGAAGAACTTCCAGGAAAACTAGCACTTGCCCCTAAACCCTACCAGGGGCGTGGCAATAGTGTTCACAAAAATGTAGTTTTTTGAGAAAAATCACATTTTTTTTAACTTTTTAAACGCTCTAGCGGCTTAAGTATTTAACCTAGGTGGGTCAAATATATTGCATTAGTTAGCTATGTCGAAGAGCTTCCAGGAAAACTAGCACTCGCCCCTAAACCCTACCAGGGGCGTGGCAATAGTGTTCACAAAAAATGTAGTTTTTGAGAAAAATCACATTTTTTTTAACTTTTTAAACGCTCTAGCGGCTAAAGTATTTAACCTAGGTGGGTCAAATATATTGCATTAGTTAGCTATGTCGAAGAACTTCCAGGAAAACTAGCACTTGCCCCCTAAACCCTACCAGGGGCGTGGTAATAGTGTTCACAAAAAATGTAGTTTTTTGAGAAAAATCACATTTTTTTTAACTTTTTAAACGCTCTAGCGGCTAAAGTATTTAACCTAGGTGGGTCAAATATATTGCATTAGTTAGCTATGTCGAAGAACTTCCAGGAAAACTAGCACTTGCCCCTAAACCCTACCAGGGGCGTGGTAATAGTGTTCACAAAAAATGTAGTTTTTTGAGAAAAATCACATTTTTTTTTAACTTTTTAAACGCTCTAGCGGCTAAAGTATTTAACCTAGGTGGGTCAAATATATTGCATTAGTTAGCTATGTCGAAGAACTTCCAGGAAAACTAGCACTTGCCCCTAAACCCTACCAGGGGCGTGGTAATAGTGTTCACAAAAATGTAGTTTTTTGAGAAAAATCACATTTTTTTTTTTTAACTTTTTAAACGCTCTAGCGGCTAAAGTATTTAACCTAGGTGGGTCAAATATATTGCATTAGTTAGCTATGTCGAAGAACTTCCAGGAAAACTAGCACTTGCCCCTAAACCCTACCAGGGGCGTGGTAATAGTGTTCACAAAAATGTAGTTTTTTGAGAAAAATCACATTTTTTTTTTTTTTTTTAAAGCTCTAAAAATTTAACAGGTGGGTCAAAAATATTGCATTAGTTTTTTTAACTTGCCCCCTAAACCCTTTTGTTAAATGTAGTTTTTGAGAAAAATCACATTTTTTTTTAACTTTTTAAACGCTCTAGCGGCTAAAGTATTTAACCTAGGTGGGTCAAATATATTGCATTAGTTAGCTATGTCGAAGAACTTCCAGGAAAACTAGCACTTGCCCCTAAACCCTACCAGGGGCGTGGCAATAGTGTTCACAAAAAATGTAGTTTTTGAGAAAAATCACATTTTTTTTTTTTAACTTTTTAAACGCTCTAGCGGCTAAAGTATTTAACCTAGGTGGGTCAAATATATTGCATTAGTTAGCTATGTCGAAGAACTTCCAGGAAAACTAGCACTTGCCCCTAAACCCTACCAGGGGCGTGGTAATAGTGTTCACAAAAAATGTAGTTTTTTGAGAAAAATCACATTTTTTTTTAACTTTTTAAACGCTCTAGCGGCTAAAGTATTTAACCTAGGTGGGTCAGATATATTGCATTAGTTAGCTATGTCGAAGAGCTTCCAGAAAAACTAGCACTCGCCCCATGGACCCTACCAGGGGCGTGGTAATAGTGTTCACAAAAAATGTAGTTTTTGAGAAAAATCACATTTTTTTTTACTTTTTAAACGCTCTAGCGGCTAAAGTATTTAACCTAGGTGGGTCAAATATATTGCATTAGTTAGCTATGTCGAAGAGCTTCCAGAAAAACTAGCACTCGCCCCATAAACCCTACCAGGGGCGTGGTAATAGTGTTCACAAAAAATGTAGTTTTTTGAGAAAAATCACATTTTTTTAATTTTGTAAACGCTATAGCGGCTAAAGTATTTAACCTAGGTGGGTCAAATATATTGCATTAGTTAGCTATGTCGAAGAACTTCCAGGAAAACTAGCACTTGCCCCCTAAACCCTACCAGGGGCGTGGTAATAGTGTTCACAAAAATGTAGTTTTTTGAGAAAAATCACATTTTTTTAACTTTTAAACGCTCTAGCGGCTAAAGTATTTAACCTAGGTGGGTCAAATATATTGCATTCGTTAGCCATGTCGAAGAGCTTCTAGAAAACCTAGCATTCGCCCCATAAACCCTACCAGGGGCGTGGCAAAAGTGTTCAAAAATGTAGTTTTTTGAGAAAAATCATTTTTTTTTTTTAACTTTTTAAACGCTCTAGCGGCTAAAGTATTTAACCTAGGTGGGTCAAATATATTGCATTAGTTAGCTATGTCGAAGAGCTTCCAGAAAAACTAGCACTTGCCCCTTAGGAACCCTACCAGGGGCGTGGCAATAGTGTTCACAAAAATGTAGTTTTTTGAGAAAAATCATTTTTTTTTTAATTTTTAAACGCTCTAGCGGCTAAAGTATTTAACCTAGGTGGGTCAAATATATTGCATTAGTTAGCTATGTCGAAGAGCTTCCAGAAAAACTAGCACTCGCCCCATGAGCCCTACCAGGGGCGTGGCAATAGTGTTCACAAAAATGTAGTTTTTTGAGAAAAATCACATTTTTTTTTTAACTTTTTAAACGCTCTAGCGGCTAAAGTATTTAACCTAGGTGGGTCAAATATATTGCATTAGTTAGCTATGTCGAAGAACTTCCAGGAAAACTAGCACTTGCCCCTAAACCCTACCAGGGGCGTGGCAATAGTGTTCACAAAAAATGTAGTTTTTGAGAAAAATCACATTTTTTTTTAATTTTTAAACGCTCTAGCGGCTAAAGTATTTAACCTAGGTGGGTCAAATATATTGCATTAGTTAGCTATGTCGAAGAGCTTCCAGAAAAACTAGCACTTGCCCCTAAACCCTACCAGGGGCGTGGCAATAGTGTTCACAAAAAATGTAGTTTTTTGAGAAAAATCATTTTTTTTTTTAACTTTTTAAACGCTCTAGCGGCTAAAGTATTTAACCTAGGTGGGTCAAATATATTGCATTAGTTAGCTATGTCGAAGAACTTCCAGGAAAACTAGCACTTGCCCCTAAACCCTACCACCGGCGTGGCAATAGTGTTAAACAAAAATGTAGTTTTTGAGAAAAATCACATTTTTTTTTAACTTTTTAAACGCTCTAGCGGCTAAAGTATTTAACCTAGGTGGGTCAAATATATTGCATTAGTTAGCTATGTCGAAGAACTTCCAGGAAAACTAGCACTTGCCCCTAAACCCTACCAGGGGCGTGGTAATAGTGTTCACAAAAAATGTAGTTTTTTGAGAAAAATCACATTTTTTTTTTAACTTTTTAAACGCTCTAGCGGCTAAAGTATTTAACCTAGGTGGGTCAAATATATTGCATTAGTTAGCTATGTCGAAGAACTTCCAGGAAAACTAGCACTCGCCCCATAAACCCTACCAGGGGCGTGGCAATAGTGTTCACAAAAAATGTAGTTTTTTGAGAAAAATCACATTTTTTTTTAACTTTTTAAACGCTCTAGCGGCTAAAGTATTTAACCTAGGTGGGTCAAATATATTGCATTAGTTAGCTATGTCGAAGAACTTCCAGGAAAACTAGCACTTGCCCCTAAACCCTACCAGGGGCGTGGTAATAGTGTTCACAAAAAATGTAGTTTTTTGAGAAAAATCACAATTTTTTTAATTTTTAAACGCTCTAGCGGCTAAAGTATTTAACCTAGGTGGGTCAAATATATTGCATTAGTTAGCTATGTCGAAGAACTTCCAGGAAAACTAGCACTTGCCCCCTAAACCCTACCAGGGGCGTGGTAATAGTGTTCACAAAAAATGTAGTTTTTTGAGAAAAATCACATTTTTTTTTTTAACTTTTTAAACGCTCTAGCGGCTAAAGTATTTAACCTAGGTGGGTCAAATATATTGCATTAGTTAGCTATGTCGAAGAACTTCCAGGAAAACTAGCACTTGCCCCTAAACCCTACCAGGGGCGTGGTAATAGTGTTCACAAAAAATGTAGTTTTTTGAGAAAAATCATTTTTTTTTTTTTTAACTTTTTAAACGCTCTAGCGGCTAAAGTATTTAACCTAGGTGGGTCAAATATATTGCATTAGTTAGCTATGTCGAAGAACTTCCAGGAAAACTAGCACTTGCCCCTAAACCCTACCAGGGGCGTGGTAATAGTGTTCACAAAAAATGTAGTTTTTGAGAAAAATCACATTTTTTTTAACTTTTTTAAACGCTCTAGCGGCTAAAGTATTTAACCTAGGTGGGTCAAATATATTGCATTAGTTAGCTATGTCGAAGAACTTCCAGGAAAACTAGCACTTGCCCCCTAAACCCTACCAGGGGCGTGGTAATAGTGTTCACAAAAAATGTAGTTTTTTGAGAAAAATCACTTTTTTTTTTAATTTTTAAACGCTCTAGCGGCTTAAGTATTTAACCTAGGTGGGTCAAATATATTGCATTAGTTAGCTATGTCGAAGAACTTCCAGGAAAACTAGCACTTGCCCCTAAACCCTACCAGGGGCGTGGCAATAGTGTTCACAAAAATGTAGTTTTTGAGAAAAATCATTTTTTTTTTTTTTTAACTTTTTAAACGCTCTAGCGGCTAAAGTATTTAACCTAGGTGGGTCAAATATATTGCATTAGTTAGCTATGTCGAAGAACTTCCAGGAAAACTAGCACTCGCCCCTAAACCCTACCAGGGGCGTGGCAATAGTGTTCACAAGAAATGTAGTTTTTTGAGAAAAATCACATTTTTTTTTTTAACTTTTTAAACGCTCTAGCGGCTAAAGTATTTAACCTAGGTGGGTCAAATATATTGCATTAGTTAGCTATGTCGAAGAACTTCCAGGAAAACTAGCAACCTTGCCCCCTAAACCCTACCAGGGGCGTGGTAATAGTGTTCACAAAAAATGTAGTTTTTTGAGAAAAATCACATTTTTTTTTTTTTAACTTTTTAAACGCTCTAGCGGCTAAAGTATTTAACCTAGGTGGGTCAAATATATTGCATTAGTTAGCTATGTCGAAGAACTTCCAGGAAAACTAGCACTTGCCCCTAAACCCTACCAGGGGCGTGGTAATAGTGTTCACAAAAAATGTAGTTTTTTGAGAAAAATCATTTTTTTTTTTTAACTTTTTAAACGCTCTAGCGGCTAAAGTATTTAACCTAGGTGGGTCAAATATATTGCATTAGTTAGCCATGTCGAAGAACTTCCAGGAAAACTAGCACTTGCCCCTAAACCCTACCAGGGGCGTGGCAATAGTGTTCACAATAAATGTAGTTTTTTGAGAAAAATCACTTTTTTTTTTAACTTTTTAAACGCTCTAGCGGCTTAAGTATTTAACCTAGGTGGGTCAAATATATATTGCATTAGTTAGCTATGTCGAAGAACTTCCAGGAAAACTAGCACTTGCCCCCTAAACCCTACCAGGGGCGTGGTAATAGTGTTCACAAAAAATGTAGTTTTTGAGAAAAATCACATTTTTTTTTAACTTTTTAAACGCTCTAGCGGCTAAAGTATTTAACCTAGGTGGGTCAAATATATTGCATTAGTTAGCTATGTCGAAGAACTTCCAGGAAAACTAGCACTCGCCCCATGAACCCTACCAGGGGCGTGGCAATAGTGTTCACAATAAATGTAGTTTTTTGAGAAAAATCACTTTTTTTTTTTTAACTTTTTAAACGCTTTAGCGGCTAAAGTATTTAACCTAGGTGGGTCAAATATATTGCATTAGTTAGCTATGTCGAAGAACTTCCAGGAAACTAGCACTTGCCCCTAAACCCTACCAGGGGCGTGGTAATAGTGTTCACAAAAATGTAGTTTTTGAGAAAAATCACATTTTTTTTTTAACTTTTTAAACGCTCTAGCGGCTAAAGTATTTAACCTAGGTGGGTCAAATATATTGCATTAGTTAGCTATGTCGAAGAACTTCCAGGAAAACTAGCACTTGCCCCCTAAACCCTACCAGGGGCGTGGCAATAGTGTTCACAATAAATGTAGTTTTTTGAGAAAAATCACTTTTTTTTTTAACTTTTTAAACGCTCTAGCGGCTAAAGTATTTAACCTAGGTGGGTCAAATATATTGCATTAGTTAGCTATGTCGAAGAACTTCCAGGAAAACTAGCACTTGCCCCTAAACCCTACCAGGGGCGTGGTAATAGTGTTCACAAAAAATGTAGTTTTTTGAGAAAAATCACATTTTTTTTAACTTTTTAAACGCTCTAGCGGCTAAAGTATTTAACCTAGGTGGGTCAAATATATTGCATTAGTTAGCTATGTCGAAGAGCTTCCAGGAAAACTAGCACTTGCCCCTAAACCCTACCAGGGGCGTGGTAATAGTGTTCACAAAAAATGTAGTTTTTGAGAAAAATCACATTTTTTTTTAACTTTTTAAACGCTCTAGCGGCTAAAGTATTTAACCTAGGTGGGTCAAATATATTGCATTAGTTAGCTATGTCGAAGAACTTCCAGGAAAACTAGCACTTGCCCCTAAACCCTACCAGGGGCGTGGCAATAGTGTTCACAATAAATGTAGTTTTTTGAGAAAAATCACTTTTTTTTTTAATTTTTAAACGGTCTAGCGGCTAAAGTATTTAAGCTAGGTGGGTCAAATATATTGCATTAGTTAGCCATGATAGTGTTCACAAAAAATGTAGTTTTTGAGAAAAATCACATTTTTTTTTACTTTTTAAACGCTCTAGCGGCTTAAGTATTTAACCTAGGTGGGTCAAATATATTGCATTAGTTAGCTATGAACCCTACCAGGGGCGTGGTAATAGTGTTCACAATAAATGTAGTTTTTTGAGAAAAATCACATTTTTTTTTTTACTTTTTAAACGCTCTAGCGGCTTAAGTATTTAACCTAGGTGGGTCAAATATATTGCATTAGTTAGCTATGTCGAAGAACTTCCAGGAAAACTAGCACTTGCCCCTAAACCCTACCAGGGGCGTGGTAATAGTGTTCACAAAAAATGTAGTTTTTGAGAAAAATCACATTTTTTTTTAACTTTTTAAACGCTCTAGCGGCTAAAGTATTTAACCTAGGTGGGTCAAATATATTGCATTAGTTAGCTATGTGCTTCGAAAGAGCACTTCCAATAAAAAAAGCACTAGCCCCAAACCCTACCATTTTTTTAATTTTAAAATAGTGTTCACAAAAAGTATTTTAGGTGAGAAAATAATTAGTTTTTTTGAGAAAAATCACATTTTTTTTAACTTTTTAAACGCTCTAGCGGCTAAAGTATTTAACCTAGGTAGGTCAAATATATTGCATTAGTTAGCTATGAACCCTACCAGGGGCGTGGTAATAGTGTTCACAAAAATGTAGTTTTTTGAGAAAAATCACATTTTTTTTAATTTTGTAAAACGCTCTAGCGGCTTAAGTATTTAACCTAGGTGGGTCAAATATATTGCATTAGTTAGCTATGTCTAAGAACTTCCAGGAAAACTAGCACTTGCCCCCTAAACCCTACCAGGGGCGTGGCAATAGTGTTCACAAAAATGTAGTTTTTTGAGAAAAATTACATTTTTTTTACTTTTTAAACGCTCTAGCGGCTAAAGTATTTAACCTAGGTGGGTCAAATATATTGCATTGGTTAGCTATGTCTAAGAACTTCCAGGAAAACTAGCACTTGCCCCTAAACCCTACCAGGGGCGTGGTAATAGTGTTCACAAAAATGTAGTTTTTGAGAAAAATCACATTTTTTTTTAATTTTTAAACGCTCTAGCGGCTAAAGTATTTAACCTAGGTGGGTCAAATATATTGCATTAGTTAGCTATGTCGAAGAACTTCCAGGAAAACTAGCACTTGCCCCTAAACCCTACCAGGGGCGTGGTAATAGTGTTCACAAAAAATGTAGTTTTTGGAGAAAAATCACATTTTTTTAAACTTTTTAAACGCTCTAGCGGCTAAAGTATTTAACCTAGGTGGGTCAAATATATTGCATTAGTTAGCTATGTCGAAGAACTTCCAGGAAAACTAGCACTTGCCCCTAAACCCTACCAGGGGCGTGGTAATAGTGTTCACAAAAAATGTAGTTTTTGAGAAAAATCACATTTTTTTTTTAACTTTTTAAACGCTCTAGCGGCTAAAGTATTTAACCTAGGTGGGTCAAATATATTGCATTAGTTAGCTATGTCGAAGAACTTCCAGGAAAACTAGCACTTGCCCCTAAACCCTACCAGGGGCGTGGTAATAGTGTTCACAAAAAATGTAGTTTTTTGAGAAAAATCACATTTTTTTTTAATTTTTTAAACGCTATAGCGGCTAAAGTATTTAACCTAGGTGGGTCAAATATATTGCATTAGTTAGCTATGTCGAAGAACTTCCAGGAAAACTAGCACTTGCCCCCTAAACCCTACCAGGGGCGTGGCAAAAGTGTTCAAAAATGTAGTTTTTTGAGAAAAATCACATTTTTTTAAATTTTAAACGCTCTAGCGGCTAAAGTATTTAACCTAGGTGGGTCAAATATATTGCATTAGTTAGCTATGTCGAAGAACTTCCAGGAAAACTAGCACTTGCCCCTAAACCCTACCAGGGGCGTGGTAATAGTGTTCACAAAAAATGTAGTTTTTTGAGAAAAATCACATTTTTTTTAACTTTTTAAACGCTCTAGCGGCTAAAGTATTTAACCTAGGTGGGTCAAATATATTGCATTAGTTAGCTATGTCGAAGAGCTTCCAGGAAAACTAGCACTCGCCCCATGAACCCTACCAGGGGCGTGGCAATAGTGTTCACAAAAAATGTAGTTTTTTGAGAAAAATCACATTTTTTTTTAACTTTTTAAACGCTCTAGCGGCTAAAGTATTTAACCTAGGTGGGTCAAATATATTGCATTAGTTAGCTATGTCGAAGAACTTCCAGGAAAACTAGCACTTGCCCCTAAACCCTACCAGGGGCGTGGTAATAGTGTTCACAAAAAATGTAGTTTTTGAGAAAAATCACATTTTTTTTTACTTTTTAAACGCTCTAGCGGCTAAAGTATTTAACCTAGGTGGGTCAAATATATTGCATTAGTTAGCTGTGTCCAAGAACTTCCAGGAAAACTAGCACTTGCCCCTAAACCCTACCAGGGGCGTGGTAATAGTGTTCACAAAAAATGTAGTTTTTGAGAAA
>NW_026094634.1:0-4772 GCF_024586455.1 Bactrocera neohumeralis | reverse complement strand
CTTAAATCACTAATTTAACACATTTAAGTTAATTAACCTTCTTCATCTTGCTGAAGTTGACATAAAGCCATAACGGCAGTGCATTTGGAAAATTCGACAATCTTATATTCAGGTATAAAGTCGATTTTATTGTATATACACATCTAGCAGTCGGTGTTGAGTTTCTACAAATCATTAACATCAAATATTTAAATTAATTGACCTTCTTCGTCTTACCCAAGTTGACATAAAGCCATAACGGCAGTGCATTTGGAAGAATTCGACATCTTATCATTAACATCCAATATTTAAGTTAATTAACCTTCTAGATCTTGCTAAAGTTGACATTAAGCCATAACGGCAGTGCATTTGGAAGAACTCGACATTCTTATATTCAGGTATAAATTCGATTTTCTTGTATATACACATTTAGCAGTCTATAATGAGTTGCTTTAAGTCATCAACATCAAATATTTAAGTTAATTAACCTTCTATATCTGGCTAAAGTTGACATTAAGACATGACGGCAGTGCATTTGGAAGATTTCGACATTCTTATAATCAGTTATAAAGTCGATTTTCTTGTATATACACATTTAGCACTCGATATTGAGTTGCTTTAAATCATTAATTTAACATATTTAAGTTAATTTACCTTCTTCATCTTACTGAAGTTGACATAAGGCCATAACGGCAGTGCATTTGGAAGAATTCGACAATCTTATATTCAGGTATAAAGTCGATTTTCTTGTATATACACATTTAGCAGTCGATATTGAGTTGCTTTAAATCATTAATTTAACATATTTAAGTTAATTAACCTTCTTCATCTTGCTGAAGTTGACATAAAGCCATAACGGCAGTGCATTTGGAAGAATTCGACAATCTTATATTCAGGTATAAAGTCGATTTTCTTGTATATACACATTTAGCAGTCGATATTGAGTTGCTTTAAATCATTATTTCGAATTAACCTTCTTCATCTTGCTGAAGTTGACATTAACGGCAGTGCATTTGGAAGAATCGACAATCTTATATTCAGGTATAAAGTCGATTTTCTTGTATATACACATTTAGCAGTCGATATTGAGTTGCCTTAAATCATTGCTTTAACATATTTAAGTTAATTAACCTCCGTCGCCTTGCTGAAGTTGACATAAAGCCATAACGGCAGTGCATTTGGAAGAATTCGACAATCTTATATTCAGGTATAAAGTCGATTTTCTTGTATATACACATTTAGCAGTCGATATTGAGTTGCTTCAAATCATTATCATCAAATATTTAAGATAAATTAACCTTCTAGATCTTGCTAAAGTTGACATTAAGCCATAACGGCAGTGCATTTGGAAGAATTCGACATTCTTATATTCAGGTATAAATTCGATTTTCTTGTATATACACATTTAGCAGTCGATAATGAGTTGCTTTAAATCATCAACATCAAATATTTAAGTTAATTAACCTTCTTCATCTTGCTGAAGTTGACATAAAGCCATAACGGCAGTGCATTTGGAAGAATTCGACAATCTTATATTCAGGTATAAAGTCGATTTTCTTGTATATACACATTTAGCAGTCGATATTGAGTTGCTTAAATCATTATCATCAAATATTTAAGATAATTAACCTTCTTCATCTTGCTGAAGTTGACATAAAGCCATAACGGCAGTGCATTTGGAAGAATTCGACAATCTTATATTCAGGTATAAAGTCGATTTTCTTGTATATACACATTTAAAAGTCGATATTGAGTTGCTTTAAATCATTATCATTTAATATTTAAGATTAATTAACCTTCTTCATCTTGCTGAAGTTGACATAAAGCCATAACGGCAGTGCATTTGGAAGAATTCGACAATCTTATATTCAGGTATAAAGTCGATTTTCTTGTATATACACATTTAGCAGTCAATATTGAGTTGCTTCAAATCATTATCATCAAATATTTAAGATAATTAACCTTCTTCATCTTGCTAAAGTTGACATAAAGCCATAACGGCAGTGCATTTGGAAGAATTCGACAATCTTATATTCAGGTATAAATTCGATTTTCTTGTATATACACATTTAGCAGTCGATATTGAGTTGCCTTAAATCATTAATTTAACATATTTAAGTTAATTAACCTTCTTCATCTTGCTGAAGTTGACATAAAGCCATAACGGCAGTGCATTTGGAAGAATTCGACAATCTTATATTCAGGTATAAAGTCGATTTTCTTGTATATACACATTTAGCAGTCAATATTGAGTTGCTTCAAATCATTATCATCAAATATTTAAGATTATTAACCCTCTAAATCTTGCTAAAGTTGACATAAGCCATAACGGCAGTGCATTTGGAAGAATTCGACAATCTTATATTCAGGTATAAAGTCGATTTTCTTGTATATACACATTTAGCAAACTCGATATTGAGTTGCTTAAATCATTAATCATCAAATATTTAAGATTAATTAACCTTCTTCATCTTGCTGAAGTTGACATAAAGCCATAACGGCAGTGCATTTGGAAGAATTCGACAATCTTATATTCAGGTATAAAGTCGATTTTCTTGTATATACACATTTAGCAGTCAATATTGAGTTGCTTCAAATCATTATCATCAAATATTTAAGATAATTAACCTTCTTCATCTTGCTGAAGTTGACATAAGGCCATAACGGCAGTGCATTTGGAAGAATTCGACAATCTTATATTCAGGTATAAAGTCGATTTTCTTGTGTATACACATTTACTAGTCGATATTGAGTTGCCTTAAATCACTAATTTAACACATTTAAGTTAATTAACCTTCTTCATCTTGCTGAAGTTGACATAAAGCCATAACGGCAGTGCATTTGGAAGAATTCGACAATCTTATATTCAGGTATAAAGTCGATTTTCTTGTATATACACATTTAGAAGTCGATATGGAGTTGCTTTAAATCATTAATTTAACATATTTAAGATAATTAACCTTCTTCATCTTGCTAAAGTTGACATAAAGCCATAACGGCAGTGCATTTGGAAGAATTCGACAATCTTATATTCAGGTATAAAGTCGATTTTCTTGTATATACACATTTAGCAGTCGATATTGAGTTGCTTCAAATCATTATTTCAACATATTTAAGTTAATTAACCTTCTTCATCTTGCTGAAGTTGACATAAAGCCATAACGGCAGTGCATTTGGAAGAATTCGACAATCTTATATTCAGGTATAAAGTCGATTTTCTTGTATATACACATTTAGCAGTCAATATTGAGTTGCTTTAAATCACTAATATCAAATATTTAAGGTAATGAACCTTCTTCATCTTGCTAAAGTTGACATAAAGCCATAACGGCAGTGCATTTGGAAGAATTCGACAATCTTATATTCAGGTATAAAGTCGATTTTCTTGTATATACACATTTAGAGTCGATATTGAGTTGCTTTAAATCATAAATATCAAATATTTAAGATAATTAACCTTCTTCATCTTGCTGAAGTTGACATAAAGCCATAACGGCAGTGCATTTGGAAGAATTCGACAATCTTATATTCAGGTATAAAGTCGATTTTCTTGTATATACACATTTAGCAGTCGATATTGAGTTGCTTAAATCACTAATTTAACACATTTAAGTTAATTAACCTTCTTCATCTTACTAGAGTTGACGGAAAGCCATGACGGCAGTGCATTTGGAAGAACTCGACAATCTTATATTAAGGTATAAAGTCGATTTTCTTGCATACACATATTTAGCAATCGATATTGAGTTGCTTCAAATCAATAATTCAACATATTTAAGTTAATTAACCTTCTTCATCTTGCTTTAAGAAAGTTGACATAAAGCCATAACGGCAGTGCATTTGGAAGAATTCGACAATCTTATATTCAGGTATAAAGTCGATTTTCTTGTATATACACATTTAGCAGTCAATATTGAGTTGCTTCAAATCATTATCATCAAATATTTAAGATTATTAACCTTCTTCATCTTGCTAAAGTTGACATTAAGCCATAACGGCAGTGCATTTGGAAGAACTCGACATTCTTATATTCAGGTATAAAGTCGATTTTCTGGTATATACACATCTTAGCAGTCGATATTGAGTTGCTTTAAATCATTATCATCAAATATTTAAGTTAATTAACCTTCTTCATCTTGCTGAAGTTGACATAAAGCCATAACGGCAGTGCATTTGGAAGAATTCGACAATCTTATATTCAGGTATAAAGTCGATTTTCTTGTATATACACATTTAGCAGTCGATATTGAGTTGCTTCAAATCATTATTTAACAAATATTTAAGTTAATTAACCTTCTTCATCTTGCTGAAGTTGACATAAAGCCATAACGGCAGTGCATTTGGAAGAATTCGACAATCTTATATTCAGGTATAAAGTCGATTTTCTTGTATATACACATTTAGCAGTCGATATTGAGTTGCCTTTAAATCATTAATTTTAAGTTATTATTTTTAACATATTTAAGTTAATTAACCTTCTTCATCTTACTGAAGTTGACATAAAGCCATAACGGCAGTGCATTTGGAAGAATTCGACAATCTTATATTCAGGTATAAAGTCGATTTTCTTGTATATACACATTTAGCAGTCGATATTGAGTTGCTTCAAATCATTAACATCAAATATTTAAGATAATTAACCTTCTAGATCTTGCTAAAGTTGACATTAAGCCATAACGGCAGTGCATTTGGAAGAACTCGACATTCTTATATTCAGGTATAAATTCGATTTTCTTGTATATACACATTTAGCAGTCTATAATGAGTTGCTTTAAGTCATCAACATCAAATAT
>NW_026094633.1:0-5374 GCF_024586455.1 Bactrocera neohumeralis | reverse complement strand
TTTTCCATTTTAATAATTGAACCAGTGGTTGCCGAAAACACCACTGGTTGAAGAAATTCTTCAGAAGTACTCTAAAAATACTCCATAGGTAATTTTGTATTTTTTTCTTTAGGTATATTCCAGAAAAGATGTCTCTGGACTAGTCCAGGATGCCCTTTTCCGACGAAATTCTTGAACTTTTTTAAATGGAACCTGTGGAGTGTTAAAAATTATTGGACTCTTCTGAACTGCCCCATCAACTACGTTACTGTCTACTATATCAAAAATCCTATCATCTTCATCGTTATTGTCTACATCAATATCTTCTATGTTGATCTCATATGGATCTTCCTTAGAAAGTTCTTCTAGTATAAATCTGTTATTTCTATCGAGTGCACCAAATAAATTGTTAATAACTTCAGATTCTTCTGGTTCGTCCAAATCAGAAACATCGGGAATTGACAAAATTATTAAACTTTTTTCAATTTCAGCGTCCTTTAATTTTCTTGGCATTTTTAATTAAATAGATGATAACAGAGCTAAAACAAGAACGTCTGTATCATAGCAGCATCATACTTAAATGATTTTATTTGTATTGTGTGTTATCATTTGCAACCACAACTTGTGTTTGTATCCATATGGATACATGCAATGTTTAAAAAATCCGCAGAGCTTTTTTTTTGTTCAAACCCTAAATTTAATGATGCGAAAAGTTAAAATAAGTACTTTTCTTTATGTTGAGTGTATTTTTCTTTTAAAAATATGCAATTATATGAATGTTATTTGTAAAATAAAAAAACATCTTTCACAAAAAAAAAAGAAAAAATAAGTCAGGTTTTAAAAATGCTATATTATTCTCAGTTTTATAAATATCCCAATGTTTTTTATGTAGAATGATTCATAAGTTCTTAAAAACGGTATAATGTCGAAATGTAAGTCAATGCCTTAATTTTACATTTAGGTATAAAACCGACTTTCTTGCATGTACACATTTAAAAATCCATATCAAGTTATTTCAAATTATTAAATTCACATATTAAAGTTAATTAACCCTCATCTTACTAAAGTTGACATAAGACCATAACGGCAGTGCATTTGGAAAAAATCCATAATTTTACATTTAGGTATAAAACCGACTTTCTTGCATTTACACATTTAGAAATCCATAAGAAGTTGCTTCAAATCATTAGCTTAACATATTAAAGTTAATTAACCCTCATCATTTTACTCAAGTTGACATAAGACCATAACGGCAGTGCATTTGGAAAAATTCCATAATTTTACATTTAGGTATAAAACCGACTTTCTGGCATGTACACATTTAGAAATCCATATCAAGTTGTTTCAAATTATTAAGTTCACATATTAAAGTTAATTAACTTTCTTCATCTTACTAAAGTTTGCATAAAGCCATAACAACAGTGCATTTGGAAAAATTCCACAATTTTACATTTAGATATAAAACCGATTTTCTTGCATGTACACATTTAGCAATCCATATCAAGTTGCTTCAAATCATTAGCTTAACATATTAAAGTTAATTAACCCTCATCATTTTACTCAAGTTGACATAAGACCATAACGGCAGTGCATTTGGAAAAAATTCCATAATTCTACATTTAGGTATAAAACCGACTTTCGTGCATGTACACATTTAGAAATCCATATCAAGTTGCTTCAAATTATTAAATTCACATATTAAAGTTAATTAACCCTTATCATTTTACTCAAGTTGACATAAGACCATAACGGCAGTGCATTTGGAAAAAATTCCATAATTTTACATTTAGGTATAAAACTGACTTTCTTGCATGTACACATTTAGCAATCCATATCAAGTTGTTTCAAATTATTAAATTCATATTAAAGTTAATTAACCCTCATCATTTTACTCAAGTTGACATAAGACCATAACGGTAGTGCATTTGGAAAAAATTCCATAATTTTACATTTAGGTATAAAACCGACTTTCTTGCATGTACACATTTAGAAATCCATATCAAGTTGTTTCAAATTATTAAATTCACATATTAAAGTTAATTAACCCTTATCATCTTACTCAAGTTGACATAAGACCATAACGGCAGTGCATTTGGAAAAAATCCCATAATTTTACATTTAGGTATAAAACCGACTTTCTTGCATGTACACATTTAAAAATCCATATCAAGTTGTTTCAAATTATTAAATTCACATATTAAAGTTAATTAACCATCTTCATCTTACTCAAGTTGACATAAGGCCATAACGGCAGTGCATTTGGAAAAATTCCATAATTTTACATTTAGGTATAAAACCGACTTTCTTGCATGTACACATTTAGAAATCCATATCAAGTTGCTTCAAATCATTAGCTTAACATATTAAAGTTAATTAACCCTCATCATTTTACTCAAGTTGACATAAGACCATAACGGCAGTGCATTTGGAAAAAATTCCATTATTTTACATTTAGGTATAAAACCGACTTTCTTGCATGTACACATTTAGAAATCCATATCAAGTTGTTTCAAATTATTAAATTCACATATTAAAGTTAATTAACCCTTATCATCTTACTCAAGTTGACATAAGACCATAACGGCAGTGCATTTGGAAAAAATTCCTTAATTTTACATTTAGGTATAAAACCGACTTTCTTGCATGTACACATTTAGAAATCCATATCAAGTTGTTTCAAATTATTAAATTCACATATTAAAGTTAATTAACCCTCATCATTTTACTCAAGTTGACATAAGACCATAACGGCAGTGCATTTGGAAAAAATTCCATAATTTTACATTTAGGTATAAAACCGACTTTCTTGCATGTACACATTTAGAAATCCATATCAAGTTGCTTCAAATTATTAAATTCACATATTAAAGTTAATTAACCCTCATCATTTTACCTCAAGTTGACATAAGACCATAACGGCAGTGCATTTGGAAAAAATCCATAATTTTACATTTAGGTATAAAACCGACTTTCTTGCATGTACACATTTAGAAATCCATATCAAGTTGTTTCAAATTATTAAATTCACATATTAAAGTTAATTAACCCTTATCATTTTACTCAAGTTGACATAAGACCATAACGGCAGTGCATTTGGAAAAAATTCCATAATTTTACATTTAGGTATAAAACCGACTTTCTTGCATGTACACATTTAGAAATCCATATCAAGTTGTTTCAAATTATTAAATTCACATATTAAAGTTAATTAACCCTTATCATCTTACTCAAGTTGACATTTGACCATAACGGCAGTGCATTTGGAAAAAATCCATAATTTTACATTTAGGTATAAAACCGACTTTCTTGCATGTACACATTTAAAAATCCATATCAAGTTGTTTCAAATTATTAAATTCACATATTAAAGTTAATTAACCCTTATCATCTTACTCAAGTTGACATAAGACCATAACGGCAGTGCATTTGGAAAAAATTCCATAATTTTACATTTAGGTATAAAACCGACTTTCTTGCATGTACACATTTAAAAATCCATATCAAGTTGTTTCAAATTATTAAATTCACATATTAAAGTTAATTAACCCTCATCATTTTACTCAAGTTGACATAAGACCATAACGGCAGTGCATTTGGAAAAAATTCCATAATTTTACATTTAGGTATAAAACCGACTTTCTTGCATGTACACATTTAGAAATCCATATCAAGTTGCTTCAAATCATTAGCTTAACATATTAAAGTTAATTAACCCTCATCATTTTACTCAAGTTGACATAAGACCATAACGGCAGTGCATTTGGAAAAAATTCCTTAATTTTACATTTAGGTATAAAACCGACTTTCTTGCATGTACACATTTAGAAATCCATATCAAGTTGTTTCAAATTATTAAATTCACATATTAAAGTTAATTAACCCTTATCATTTTACTCAAGTTGACATAAGACCATAACGGCAGTGCATTTGGAAAAAATCCATAATTTTACATTTAGGTATAAAACCGACTTTTCTTGCATATACACATTTAGAAATCCATATCAAGTTGTTTCAAATCATTAGCTTCACATATTAAAGTTAATTAACCCTCATCATCTTACTCAAGTTGACATAAGACCATAACGGCAGTGCATTTGGAAAAAATTCCATAATTTTACATTTAGGTATAAAACCGACTTTCTTGCATGTACACATTTAAAAATCCATATCAAGTTGCTTCAAATCATTAGCTTAACATATTAAAGTTAATTAACCCTCATCATTTTACTCAAGTTGACATAAGACCATAACGGCAGTGCATTTGGAAAAAATTCCATAATTTTACATTTAGGTATAAAACCGACTTTCTTGCATGTACACATTTAGAAATCCATATCAAGTTGTTTCAAATTATTAAATTCACATATTAAAGTTAATTAACCCTCATCATTTTACTCAAGTTGACATAAGACCATAACGGCAGTGCATTTGGAAAAAATTCCTTAATTTTACATTTAGGTATAAAACCGACTTTCTTGCATGTACATATTTAGAAATCCATATCAAGTTGTTTCAAATTATTAAAACACATATTAAAGTTAATTAACCCTTATCATCTTACACAAGTTGACATAAGACCATAACGGCAGTGCATTTGGAAAAATTCCACAATTTTACATTTAAGTATAAAACCGACTTTCATGCATGTACACATTTAGAAATCTATACGAAGTTGCTTCAAATCATTAGCTTAACATATTAAAGTTAATTAACCCTTATCATTTTACTCAAGTTGACATAAGACCATAACGGCAGTGCATTTGGAAAAAATGCCTTAAGTTTACATTTAGGTGTAAAACCGACTTTCTTGCATGTACACATTTAGAAATCCATATCAAGTTGTTTCAAGTTATTAAATTCACATATTAAAGTTAATTAACTTTCTTCATCTTACATTTTGGAAAAAATTCCATTTTTTACTTTAAAAGGAAAAAACCGATTTTCGAATTTACACTTTAAAAATCCTTTAAATTGTTTTAAATCATTCCCTTTTTTTAAAAATTGTTTAACCTTCTTCACCCCCAACAGAAGGTAAATAAGCCCAAACAACACCGGGGGTTTTTAAAAAAATCCCTTTAATTTTTTTAGGAAAAACCGACTTTTCTTGAGGGCCACTTTTAAAAAATCCATACCCAATTTTTTTTTTCCAAATCTTTAAATTAAATATTTAAGTTTTTTAACCCCCTTCAACATTTTCTAAAGACATTTAAAACCAAAACCCAAAGGGCTTTTAAAAAAAATTTAATAAAATTTACTTTTTGGGGAAAAAAACCCGACCTTCAACAATTTGAAATCAATAAAGTTAAAATTTTTCCCCACTTTAAATTTTAAAAAACCCCTTCATCTTTTTCTCTTGCTAAAACCCAAAACAAATTGTTTTTAAAAAAAATTTTAC
>NW_026094632.1:0-4279 GCF_024586455.1 Bactrocera neohumeralis | reverse complement strand
TGCTTTTAATCATTAATTTAACATATTTAAGTTAATTTACCTTCTTCATCTTACTGAAGTTGACATAAAGTCATAACAGTAGTGCATTTGGGAGAATTTGACAATCTTATATTCAGGTATAGAATCGATTTTCTTGTATATACACATTAAGCAGTCGATGTTGAGTTGCTTTAAATCATTAATTTAACATCTTTAAGTTAATTTACCTTCTTCATCTTACTGAAGTTGACATAAAGTCATAACGGCAGTGCATTTGGAAGAATTTGACAATCTTATATTCAGGTATAAAGTCCATTTTCTTGTATATACACATTAAGCAGTCGATATTGAGTTTCTTTAAATCATTAATTTAACATATTTAAGTTAATTTACCTTCTTCATCTTACTGAAGTTGACATAAAGTCATAACGGCAGTGCATTTGGGAGAATTCGACAATGTTATATTCAGGTATAAAGTCGATTTTCTTGTATATACACATTTAGCAGTCGATATTGAGTTGCTTGATATCATTAATTTAACATCTTTAAGTTAATTTACCTTCTTCATCTTATTGAAGTTGTCATAAAGCCATAACGGCAATGCATTTGGAAGAATTCGACAATCTTATATTCAGGTATAAAGTCCATTTTCTTGTATATACACATTAAGCAGTCGATATTGAGTTGCTTTAAATCATTAATTTAACATCTTTAAGTTAATTAGCCTTCTTCATATTACTGAAGTTGACATAAAACCATAACGGCAGTGCATTTGGAAGAATTCGATAATCTCATATTCAGGTAAAAAGTCGATTTTCTTGTATATACACATTTAGCAGTCGATATTGAGTTGCTTTAAATCATTAATTTAACATCTTTAAGTTAATTAACCTTCTTCATCTTATTGAAGTTGACATAAAGCCATAACGGCAGTGCATTTGGAAGAATTCGACAATCTTATATTCAGGTATAAAGTCGATTTTCTTGTATATACACATTAAGCAGTCGATATTGAGTTGCTTTAAATCATTAATTTAACATATTTAAGTTAATTAACCTTCTTCATCTTACTGAAGTTGACATAAAGCCATAACGGCAGTGCATTTGGAAGAATTCGACAATCTTATATTCAGGTATAAAGTCGATTTTCTTGTATATACACATTAAGCAGTCGATATTGAGTTGCTTTAAATCATTAATTTAACATATTTAAGTTAATTTACCTTCTTCATCTTACTGAATTTGACATAAAGCCATAACGGCAGTGCATTTGGAAGAATTCGACAATCTTATATTCAGGTATAAAGTCGATTTTCTTGTATATACACATTTAGCAGTCGATATTGAGTTGCTTTAAATCGTTAATTTAACATAATTAAGTTAATTAACCTTCTTCATCTTACTGAAGTTGACATAAATCCATAACGGCAGTGTCTTTGGAAGAATTCGACAATCTTATGTTCAAGTATAAAGTCGATTTTCTTGAATATACACATTCAGCAGTCGATATTGAGTTGCTTTAAATCATTAATTTAACATCTTTAAGTTAATTTACCTTCTTCATCTTATTGAAGTTGACATAAAGCCATATCGCAGTGCATTTGGAAGAATTCGACAATCTTATATTCAGGTATAAAGTCCATTTTCTTGTATATACACATTAAGCAGTCGATATTGAGTTGCTTTAAATCATTAATTTAACATCTTTAAGTTAATTTACCTTCTTCATCTTACTGAAGTTGACATAAAGCCATAACGGCAGTGCATTTGGAAGAATTCGATAATCTCATATTCAGGTAAGAAGTCGATTTTCTTGTATATACACATTTAGCAGTCGATATTGAGTTGCTTTAAATCATTTATTTAACATCTTTAAGTTAATTAACCTTCTTCATCTTACTGAAGTTGACATAAAGCCATAACGGCAGTGCATTTGGAAGAATTCGACAATCTTATATTCAGGTATAAAGTCATTTTCTTGTATATACACATTAAGCAGTCGATATTGAGTTGCTTTAAATCATTAATTTAACATCTTTAAGTTAATTTACCTTCTTCATCTTACTGAAGTTAACATAAAGCCATAACGGCAACGCATTTGGAAGATTTCGATAATCCCATATTCAGGGAAAAAGTCGATTTTCTTGTATATACACATTTAGCAGTCGATATTGAGTTGCTTTAAATCATTTATTTAACATCTTTAAGTTAATATACCTTCTTCATCTTATTGAAGTTGACATAAAGCTTTAACGGCAGTGCATTTGGAAAAATTCGATAATCTCATATTCAGGTAAAAAGTCGATTTTCTTGTATATACACATTAACAGTCGATATTGAGTTGCTTTAAATCATTTATTTAACATCTTTAAGTTAATATACCTTCTTCATCTTATTGAAGTTAACATAAAGCCATAACGGCAGTGCATTTGGAAGAACGCGACAATCTTATATTCAGGTATAAAGTCCATTTTCTTGTATATACACATTAAGCAGTCGATATTGAGTTGCTTTAAATCATTAATTTAACATCTTTAAGTTAATTTACCTTCTTCATCTTACTGAAGTTGACATAAAGCCATAACGGCAATGCATTTGGAAGAATTCGACAATCTTATATTCAGGTATAAAGTCGATTTTCTTGTATATACACATTTAAGCAGTCGATATTGAGTTGCTTTAAATCATTAATTTAACATCTTTAAGTTAATTTACCTTCTTCATCTTACTGAAGTTGACATAAAGCCATAACGGCAGTGCATTTGGAAGAACTCGACAATCTTATATTCAGGTATAAAGTCCATTTTCTTGTATATACACCTTTAGCAGTCGATATTGAGTTGCTTGATATCATTAATTTAACATCTTTAAGTTAATTTACCTTCTTCATCTTATTGAAGTTGACATAAAGCCATAACGGCAATGCATTTGGAAGAATTCGACAATCTTATATTCAGGTATAAAGTCCATTTTCTTGTATATACACATTAAGCAGTCGATATTGAGTTGCTTTAAATCATTAATTTAACATCTTTAAGTTAATTAACCTTCTTCATCTTACTGAAGTTGACATAAAACCATAACGGCAGTGCATTTGGAAGAATTCGACAATCTTATATTCAGGTATAAAGTCGATTTTCTTGTATATACACATTTAAGCAGTCGATATTGAGTTGCTTTAAATCATTAATTTAACATCTTTAAGTTAATATACCTTCTTCATCTTATTGAAGTTAACATAAAGCCATAACGGCAGTGCATTTGGAAGAACGCGACAATCTTATATTCAGGTATAAAGTCCATTTTCTTGTATATACACATTAAGCAGTCGATATTGAGTTGCTTTAAATCATTAATTTAACATCTTTAAGTTAATTTACCTTCTTCATCTTACTGAAGTTGACATAAAGCCATAACGGCAATGCATTTGGAAGAATTCGACAATCTTATATTCAGGTATAAAGTCCATTTTCTTGTATATACATATTAAGCAGTCGATATTGAGTTGCTTGATATCATTAATTTAACATCTTTAAGTTAATTTACCTTCTTCATCTTATTGAAGTTGACATAAAGCCATAACGGCAATGCATTTGGAAGAATTCGACAATCTTATATTCAGGTATAAATAAAGTCCATTTTCTTGTATATACACTTTAAGCAGTCGATATTGAGTTGCTTTAAATCATTAATTTAACATCTTTAAGTTAATTAGCCTTCTTCATATTACTGAAGTTGACATAAAACCATAACGGCAGTGCATTTGGAAGAATTCGATAATCTCATATTCAGGTAAAAAGTCCATTTTCTTGTATATACACATTTAGCAGTCGATATTGAGTTGCTTTAAATCATTAATTTAACATCTTTAGGTTAATTACCCTTCTTCATCTTATTGAAGTTGACATAAAGCCATAACGGCAGTGCATTTCCAAGAATTCGACAATCTTATATTCAGGTATAAAGTCCATTTTTTGTATATACACATTAAGCAGTCGATATTGAGTTGCTTTAAATCATTTATTTAACATATTTAAGTTAATTAACCTTCTTCATCTTACTGAATTTGACATAAAGCCATAACAGCAGAGCATTTGGGAGAATTCGACAATCTTATATTCAGGTATAAAGTCGATTTTCTTGTATATACAGATTTAGCAGTCGATATTGAATTGCCTTAAATCGTTAATTTAACATAATTAAGTTAATTAACCTTCTTCATCTTACTGAAGTTGACATAAATCCATAACGGCAGTGTCTTTGGAAGAATTCGACAATCTTGTGTTCAAGTATAAAGTAA
>NW_026094631.1:0-4480 GCF_024586455.1 Bactrocera neohumeralis | reverse complement strand
CAAAAAATGTAGTTTTTGAGAAAAATCCATGTTTGAAATTTTGTAAATTAGGGCAAAGTACGACTTTGGGGTTAAAATAAATAGACTTGATAATTTAGATCTTTAAAAAGCCCCAACCTATTTTCTTTTCCCACCGGGAGCCTGGGCAAAGGGTTTTCACAAAAAATGTAGTTTTTTGAGAAAATCACATGGTTTTTTTAACTTAAACCCTTTTACGGCAAAGATGAATGGTCAAAAAAAAAATTTGGGGATTTTTTAAGATCTTTTAAAAAAGCCCTTAACTTTTTTTATTTTCCCAGGAGCCTGCAAAGTTTTCCCAAAAAAAAGGGTTTTAAAAAATCACATTTTTTTTAATTTTAAACCCCCAGCGGCGTTTTGGAGGTGGGGAAAAATAGATGAGATATTTAAGGATTTTTTTAAAGCCCTAAACCCTTTTTTTACCACCGGATACAATGGGTTCTCAAAAATTGGGTTTTTGAGAAATCAATGTTTTTCCCCTTGAAACGCTTAAAAGTATTTCGACTATTAAATAAAAATTTAATAATTTGGGGATTTTTTTAAAGAACCTATTTTTTTTTTTCCCTACAACCTGCAAAATTTTCACAAAAAAATGGTTTTGAGAAAAACATGTTTGTTTAATTTTTGTAAACCCCTGGGAAAAGTTTCGACTAGGTGGCAAAAAAAACAGTTTAAGATTTAAAAGCCCCAACCTATTTCTTCCACCAGAGCCTGACAAAGTGTTCACAAAAAAGGGAGTTTTTGAGAAAATCACATGTTTGTTTCAACTTTGTAAACGCCTAGCGGCTAAAGTATTCGACGCAGGTGGGTCAAATAAATAGCATCGGTTAGATAATTTAAAGATCTTTTAGAAAAGCCCTCAACCTATTTTCTATTCCTACCAGGAGCCTGGCAATAGTGTTCACAAACAAATGTAGTGTTTTGAGAAAAATCACATGTTTGTTTCAACTTTGAAACCCCTCTAGGAAAGTTTTTTGGTGGTAAAAAAAAAACATGGTTTTGAAAAAATTTGCGAGTTTTTTTAAAAAATTTTTAACCCCATTCCTTTTTCCCCTTACCAGACCCTGGCAAAAAAAAAAATTTATTTTAAGGGGAAAAAACCAAAAAGGTTTGTTCAATTTTTGAAAACCCTTAGCGTTTAAAGATTCGCCAGGGGGGTCAAAAAAACATCGGGAAAATTTAAGTTTTTTAAAAACCCCTTCAACCCAATTTTTCTATTCCCCAGGGCAAAAAAAAGTAAAAAAAAATGTAGGTTTTGAGAAAATCCTTGTTTGTTTTTAATTTTGAAACCCCCCCAAGGGGCAAATATTTGAGTAGGGGGGTTTCTAATAAATAGATTTTGAAAATTTTAAAGGGTTTTTTAAAAAAAAGCCCCCAACCAAATTTTTGGGTTCCTCCCAAGGGAAATTTTAAAAAAATGTAGTGTTTTGAGAAAATAAAATTGTTTTTTAACTGAAACGCTTAGGGTTAAAGTAACACGTAAAAGGGCAAAAAAGCTTTTTTGAAAATTTTAAAGGGAGTTTTTAAAAACCTTAATTCATTTTTCCGGCTCAAATTTCCCCCGGAAAACAAAAAATTTTTTTTAAAAAAATCCAGTTTGTTTCAATTTTAAAAAAAGGGCCCTGGCGGCTAAAATATTCCCGGAATTTAAAAAAATAAATGGGCATCTTTATAATTTAAGGACTTTAGAAAACCCCTTCAACCTATTTTCTGTTCCTCCAGGCCCAAAAATGAAAAATGTATTTTTTTGAAAAAAATCACATGTTTTTTTTAACTTTGTAAACGCCCCAGGGGCCCAAAGGGATTTTTATTTGGGTAAAAAACCCAACTGGTTGGAAATTTTGGATTTTTTAAAAAAGCCCCCTCAACCCCATTTTCTTTTTCCCTTTCCAGGAGCCCTGGCAAAAAAAAAAGGGAGTTTTTTTTGAAAAAATCCCTTGTTTTTTTTAACCCTTTGAAAACCCCTTCCAGGGGGGCTTATTCGGGACGAGGGGGTTTTCAAAAATGAAATGGGGGGATTTAAAGGGAAGCTTAAAAAACCTTTAATTTTCTTCCTCCAGACCTAAAAACTTGAGTGTTTTAAAAAATAATTTTTTTCAAACGGGTAAAAAATTTCCAAAAAGGGTTTGAATTTTTACGGGGGGGGGCAAAAAAACAAATATTTGTGGGGATAATTTAGGAACCCGGGGAAAGGGCCCCTTAAACCCTATTTTTCCCCCAAAAAAGGGGGGCCTTGGCCCCCAAAAAAAATTTGTAGTGTTTTGAGAAAACCCATGTTTTTTCAACTTTGTAAACTTTTTAGGAAAAGGGTTTTTCGATTGGGGGTTTCAAAAAAAAAGGCATCTTGATAAAAGGATTTTTTAAAAAAGCCCCAACCTATTTTCTTTTCCCTACCGGGACCCTTTAAAAAGAAAAAAGATGTTTTAAGAAAACCACTTTGTTTTTTTTAACTTTAAAGGGCCCCAGCGGCGGTAGGAAAGGGGGGTAAATAAATAGCATCGGGATAATTTAAGGTTTTTTTAAAAGCCCTCAACCTTTTTTCCCCCCAGGAAAACCGGCAAAAAATGAGTGTTTTGAGAAAACCCAATGTTTGTTTCAATTTTTAAACCCCCTTTAGGGGCCCAAAGTTTTCGACGGGGGGTGGGTCAAATAAATAGCTCGGGTTGGAAAATTTTAAAGGGGCCTTTGGAAAGTTTCAACCTTTTTTTTCTTCCCTCCCGGGACCCTGGGAAAATTTTAAAAAAAATTGTTTTGGAAAATCCCCCAATGTTTGTTTAAAATTTAAAACGCTTTGAAAAGGTATTTCGACGAAAACAAAAAAAGCATGGTTGGAAAATTTTAAGGGATTTTAAAAAGTTTCAACCTTTTTTTCACCCCTTTAAAAAAAAGCCTGGGGCAAAAAAAAGTGTAGTTTTTGAAAAACCCAATTTTTGGTTTAATTTTGAAACGCCCCAGTTGGTAAAAAGTTTAATATTAAAAGCACGGGTTAGAAAATTTTAAAAGAGTTTTGGAAAGCCTAAACCCCATTTTTTACCCTTTACCGGACCCTGGCAAAAAAAAAAAAATGATTTTTTTTGGAAAAATCTTAATGTTTTTTTTTAACCTTTGAAACCCCCTTTTAAGGTTAAAGTTTTCAAGGAGGGTCAAATAAAACATCGGTTGAAAATTTTAAAAAGGAGTTTTTGGGAAACCCCCCAACCCTTATTTTCTATTCCAAACCAAGAGGTGGCAAAAAAAAAATTTATTTTTGGAGAAAAAAAAACATTTTGTTTAATTTGAAAAAGCTCTTTTTGGGGCCAAAGGGACGACGCGGGTTTGGGTAAAAAAAAGTTTGGTTAAGAAAATTTTTAAAAAGGGGCCGGGAAAAGGGGCCCTTTCAACCTTTTTTTCCCCCCAAACAGGACCCGGGGCCCAAAAAAGGGTAGTTTTTTAAAAGGGAAAAAAATCACATGTTTGTTTCAATTTTGAAATTTTTTTAGGGCCAAAATATTGACTAGGTAAGAACAAATGATCGGTTTGAAATTTAAAAGAGTTTAAAAAACCCCCCTAAAATTATTTTCACCCTCCCGGGAGTTGGTTTTAAAGTTTAAAAAAAATTGTTTTGGAAAAAAATCACAGTTTGTTTCAATTTTGGGGAAACCCCCAAAGGGCTAAAGTATTGGACTTTTAAAAAAAAGCAGGGTTGATCCCCAAAAAATTTTTTAAAAGTTCCCAACCCCTATTTTCTTTTTCCCACCAGGAGTTAAAAAACAAAAAGGGTTTTGAAAAAAATCAACGTTTGTTTCAATTTTGGAAAGCCCGGGGCAAAGGGCCCCCGACGCAGAAAATAAATGTGTTTCGGTTGAAAATTTTTCCAGGGGGTTTTTAAAAAAAGCCCTAAACCCTTTATTTTTTTTCCTACCAGGACCCCGGAAAAGGAAAAAAATGTTTTGGAGAAAATCACGTTTTTTTTTAACTTTGTAAACTTTTTAGCGGCAAAGTTTTGGTTTTAAAGGGTTTCAAATAAAAGCATCGGTTGAAAATTTTTAAATTTTTTTTTAAGAAAATTTTCCCAACCCTATTTTCTTTTCCCTCCCAGGGGGTTTGGCAAACGCGTTTTAAGTTTTTTGGGAAGAAAAAATCAATTTTTTTTTAATTTTTAAAAACGCTTTTTGGGGGGCTAAAGTTTTCCCGACGCAGGGGGGCCAAAAAAAGAATGGTTGTTTAATTTAGGACTTTGAAAAAGCCTCAACCTATTTTTCTTTCCCTACCAGGACCCGGGGAAAGGGAAAAAATGTGGGTTTTTTTTGAGAAAATCAAATTTTTTTTTTAACTTTGAAAACGCTAGGGCTAAAGATTGGGCCCGAGGTGGGTCAAAAAAATAAAAAAGGTTGGATAATTTAATATTTTTGAAAAGTTTTTAAACCCTTATTTTTTTTTCTTTTTCCGGACCCTAAAAAGGGAAAAAATGTGCGTTTTGAAA